>NW_015152287.1:0-518 GCF_000732505.1 Cyprinodon variegatus
GTTCTGGAGAACCTCCAGAACCGTCCAGCAGAGGAAAGGAGGATGTTTATTCAGACTCTGGTTGCCCCCGGTTACCCTCAGTGGTGCTGACCTCTGACCCCACATCACAGAGAGTTAGTGGAGGTTAAGGTGGAACACCTGCAGCTGGACGCCTGCTGCCAGGACAGAACAGAATCAGAACCAGAACAGAACCAGAACCAGGACAGAACCAGAACCAGAACCAGAACAGAACCAGAACAATAAAAGAACAGAACCAGAACCAGAACCAATAAAGCTGTTCCTTCAGGTCATCACCAGACAGGCCTCCATGTTCCTCAGCAGCTGGTGAAGTCAAACATTGTGGATCTCAGATCTTTATGCAGATGATTCCTTCCTCTAGGCTGCGCTTCTTCATCTTCTCTGCTGTCGGTCTCATCAGGTCCACATTTCTAATCAGGTTCTTCATCTTCTCTGCTGTCGGTCTCATCAGGTCCACATTTCTAATCAGGTTCTTCATCTTCTCTGCTGTCGGTCTCATC
>NW_015152287.1:3428-7368 GCF_000732505.1 Cyprinodon variegatus
TACCATCTGGGTCAGAACCATCTGGGTCAGTACCATCTGGGTCAGAACCATCTGGGTCAGAACTATCTGGATCAGAACCATCACACATGGGTCAGAACTGCGCTTTGATCATTAGTCAGCAGCTATTTTCAGGCTTCAGAACCAGGCTGGGTTTGGACCTCAGAGGCTTAGAACCGGTTCCAGAATAGAGGACTAAAAGGTTCTGCTCTACCTGCAGGTGTTAATGGATCAGAACCAGCAGAACCCAGTCACAGAACCATCACTGTGGAACAGATAGAAGCAGGGTTCTGATCCAATGTCGGTTCTGCTGCCAGGCTGAGCGGGTCAGAACCAAACCCAGCCTGGTTCTGGAGGGTAACTCATTCAGGAACCTTTGGTTCTGGTTCATCAGCACTCGGACCTGTGACCTTCTACATCAGGAACTGGACAGCAGGAAAGACAAAACCTGGTGCTGGTTCTGGTTCTACCGGGTCAGAACAGAACAAATTCAGAAACATCAGAACCATCTTTAGAAGATTGTTTATTTTGATATAAAAAACACAAACGGGTCGGTACAGAACTTTGCTGCTCCGCATCCTGGAGCGACTGGCACCAGAACCACCTGGCACCGGAACCACCTGGCACCAGAACCACCTGGCACCGGAACCACCTGGTACCGGAACCACCTGGCACCAGAACCACCTGGCACCAGAACCACCTGGTACCAGAACCACCTGGTACCGGAACCACCTGGTATCATGGTCTGTCTTCTGGTAGAAAGTGCTTGAATAAAACCAGCAGCGGTCCAGCTGGTTCTGGTGGTTCTGAACGGGTCCAAAAACATTAACGTTGATCCACCCTGGTTCAGGTCCAGATGGCGGGGCAGCACCTGGATCAGAACCCTGTCAACAGTTCTGACTTCAGTCATGAGATCAGACCAAAGGTCCATTTAAAGGCATCTGTAGGTCCATCAGAACCGGCAGAACTTCAGGTCCGTAGGATCCGGTCCAGAAAACTCCAGGGAAGCAGAACCACGGAGACATGGATCCAGAAGGTCTCCCCTCCTGAGCAGAACCTTCTGGAAAGCAGAACCTGCAGAGCTTCTGTTAGCGGTTCAAAGACCTCAAGCTGAAACAAGCAGCCAATCAGAGCACGGCATCCATTGAGGGGGCGGGTCTTTGGAGCACTGATCCTCAGTCTAAAAACGTCCAATCAGAAGGAGGTGGGAGGAGCTTGGAGGCTTCCTGAGGAGCTGATTGGTTAAAAACGGTCCTCTGTTTAAGCTTGATTGGCTCTGATTGGTCGTAAAGAGCAGGTGGGCGGAGTCTCCAGAGCCGACGGTCCACTCCTGAGGTTCTGGTTCGTTCTGAACTCCCTGCTGCTCAGAGCAGAACTTTGGTTCTGTGTCAGTCGGGTCGGCTGTAGCTTTGGCATAGGCGGAGGGCTGTGATTGGTCAGTAGAGCAGAGTGGGCGTGGCCTTGTGTATCCTGAGAGTCTGGATGGAGGAGAGGATCTTCTTCTGGTGTCCTGCCAGGGTGACGCCCACTCTGAGCAGGTCTCTATGGAAACAGAGAGAGGCGGGGTCAGCAGGTGGACCCTGAGCGCTGACTGTCAGGCACAGGAGGCAGAACCTTACTCTGTGTTGAGCTGGGAGACCAGGTCCAGGCTGGAGAAGCCGGCCTGCAGGAAGTTCTGCTCGTAGCGCTCCATCTTTATGGCCCGGAGCCACTCGGACACGGAACCGCAGGCCGACAGAGGAGGGGGGACCCGCTGGTCCAGCAGGGGCTGGGACGGACTGGGACACAGAGACACGTTAGCGTTAGCAAGCGCCAAAGTTCTGAACCTCCAAACAGGTCAACATTGGTTCTGGATCAGCAGCCAGAGGAACCCAACAGAACCAGGACCAGAACCTGGGATCTGTCAGTGAGGCCCCGCCCCCTCTGTCCTCTGATCCAGGAACAACATTCCACCCTAGCGGTCCTCACCTGGACAGCTCCGGCAGCGTCACCTTCAGGGAGGGCGGGTTCCGGATCAGCCGGTCCAGTCCCCCCACGATGTCACAGAACCGGGGCCGGTTGGCCCGCTCCTTCTGCCAGCAGTCCAGCATGAGGCCGTGCAGGGAGGCGGGGCATTCCGGCGGCGGGGGCAGGCGGTAGTCCTGCTCGATGGCGTTGATCACCTGAAGGGTCAGAATGGGGTTAGAACCGGGTCAGAACCGGTCCGGTCCAGTTTACCAGACCTGTTTCTGTGATTAGTGACATCACAGAGAGACAGACTGAGGGTCTGTTTGCAGCTTTACCTCGCTAACCGTACAACGCTAACTGTACTTAGCGAACAGAACCTTGCTAACCAAACATAGCTAACAGAACCTTGCTAACCAAGCATAGCTAACAGAACCTCGATAACCAAACATAGCTAACAAAACCTTGCTAACCATACGTAGCTAACAGAACCTCGCTAACCGTACAAAGCTAATTGTACTTAGCGAACAGAACCTTGCTAACAAAACATAGCTAACAGAACCTCGATAACCAAACATAGCTAACAAAACCTCGCTAACCATACGTAGCTAACAGAACCTCGCTAACCAAACATAGCTAACAAAACCTCGCTAACCATACGTAGCTAACAGAACCTCGCTAACCAAACATAGCTAACAGAACCTGGATAACTAAACATAGCTAACAGAACCTCGATAACTGAACCTTGATGGTTGAACTTTGCTAACAGAAACTCGCTAACCAAAATAGCTAAAACAACCTCGCGAAAAGAAACTCGCTAGTCGAAATTTGCTAACAGAAACTCGCTAACAGAACTTAGCTAATTAACTTAGCTTACAGAACCTCACTAAACGAAATTCGCTAACCTAACTTGGCTAACAAAACTTTGCTAACCAAATTTTGGCTAACAGCACCTGGTTAACAGAACCTGGCTAACAGTCAGTGTTCTGATTCTGATGGTATCAGAGTGAAATTAATATGCAGGAGTTCGCCTTACGTCCTGGTTGCTCATGTCCCAGTACGGCCGCTCTCCGTATGACATCACTTCCCACATGACGATGCCGTAACTCCAGACGTCGCTGGCCGAGGTGAACTTCCTGCCATCAATCAGTCAGTTAGCTTCCATCTCCTCCAGAACCAGAACGATCAGACTGGGTTCATGACTCACCTGTAGGCGATGGCTTCAGGCGCCGTCCATCTGATGGGGATCTTCCCGCCCTAAAGACGAAAACACCGTCAGCAGACAGGAAGGGAATGCCCTTCAAAATAAGAGCGTGGCCGATAGAATCAAAGTGGACTCACCAGAGAGCTGGTGTAGGTCGGATCTGAGGAGTTCTCCGTCAGGAACCTGCTGAGACCGAAGTCTGAGACCTGAGAGGGTAGATCAGAGGAGCAGGGTCAGATCCAGGGGACGTGATGGACGGACGGAGGGACAGACGGACGGAGGGACAGACGGACGGACGTCAGAGGACCTCACCTTACAGACCAGGTTGGAGTTGACCAGGATGTTGCGCGCAGCCAGGTCTCTGTGAACGAAGCTCATGTCTGACAGGTACTTCATCCCTGCAGCGATGCCGCGCAGCATCCCCACCAGCTGGATGGGGGTGAACTGACCGTCGTTCATCTGCAGGAGGACAGAGGGACACTCAGAGGGACAGATGGACACACAGGTCCAGGGTGGACCAGCCTGGATGTGTCCCCCCCGTCTCACCCTCAGGAAGCTGTCCAGCGCTCCGTTCTCCATGAACTCCGTCAGGATCATGACGGGACAGGAAGTGGTGATCACGCCCTCCAGGTGGATGATGTTGGGGTGCTGGAACTGCCCCATGATGGACGCCTCGGACAGGAAGTCCCGCCTCTGCTTCTCGGTGTAGCCGCCCTTCAGGGTCTTGATGGCCACGTAGTTCTCCTTCCTGCCCGGGATCCTCAGCCGTCCGCGGCACACCTCGCCGAACTCACC
>NW_015152287.1:7869-9979 GCF_000732505.1 Cyprinodon variegatus
ACAGATCCCTCCATCCCCATAGATCAGTATAAACAGGTTCTGTCCCTGATTGATTTCTAGTGGTTCTAGCTCTACGTTCCTCCTGAAGGCGGTTCTCAGAGAACCTTCCAGATGACCCACCTGCTCCGATCACCTCCTCGATCTTCACGAAGGAGGCGTCTATCTCCTTGGCGAACTCTCGGACCGCCTGGTTGGGATCCTCGTAGGTAAACGGGTCGATGTAGACCTTCATCGCTATGACGACAGCAGCAGGAGTCAATCAGCTGACCACCAAAACGCTCAAACAATGACCAGCTCTGATTGGCTGAGACACTCACTCTGTCCCATCTGGTAGTGTCCCATCTGCTCCGTCCGCGCTGGACGCCGCCTCTTCCTGAGGGACAGACAGAGAGACAGGAAGGAGCTGAGTGGCTGGAGGACAAGAGACAGAGGGACAGACAGAGACAGAGATGGAGAGAGACAGACAGAGGCAGAGAGAAAGATGGAGAGACACAGACAGAGGGACAGAAAGAGACAGAGAGAGACAGAGGTACAGATGGAGAGACAGGAAGGAGCTGAGTGGCTGGAGGACAACAGGAGACAGAGAGAAAGATGGAGAGAGACAGACAGTGGGACAGACAGAGACAGAGAGAGAGGGACAGACAGAGACAGAGAGAAAGATGGAGAGAGACAGACAGTGGGACAGACAGAGACAGAGGGACAGAAAGAGGTACAGATGGAGAGACAGGAAGGAGCTGAGTGGCTGGAGGACAACAGGAGACAGAGGGACAGACAGAGGAGCTGAGAGACAAAGGGTCCAGTTTCTGCTTCCTGCAGGGAGACGTCCCACCCTGACTGTCTATTTCTGTCTCTATCAGGACGGCTCTGTCCCCCCCCCCTCTCTGGGGGTCATGACCTCCATTGTTCTCGGGCACCAGCAGGGAGGGACCATCCTCTCTCTCTCTTACCGGTAGCAGATGAATCCGGCTGTTACCGCGGCGATCAGCATCACCATCGCCACGGAGACGAGGACGGCAGTGACCACCAGCTGGGCGTGGGCGGCACCTGAACAGAACAGAAGCGTTTAAACGGAGAGCGGCGAGGGGTGGCGGCGTCCTGCGGGTCAGAGGGGGGCGGTACCATCGGGCAGCGTGCTGAAGCTGCTGACGGCGCTGAAGGACCCGTAGCCCGCCTGGGACTGGGCCCTGACCTGGACCTGGTACCGGGTGGCCCGCTGCAGACCCGTCAGAACCAGAGAGGGGGCGCCGCTGCGCAGGTACTCCCAGGGAGCGTCTCTGTCGGCCCGTCTGTAACGCAGCTGGTACTCCTGGACCTGCTGTCCGTTCTGGACCACCGGAGGGTCCCACCTCATGGACAGGCTGTCCTCTGACGCCGCCGTCCTCTGGACACCTGAGACAGGGGGCGGGACTACAGACAGCAGCAGCCAATCAGCGGTCAGCATCCGTCTCTCTGAGCAGGCATCGTGGGTAATGAGGCGTTACCGTCTCTGCTGGTGGTCATGTTGATCATGATGGAGGCGGGCTCTGATTGGCTGAAGGCAGACACGGCGTTCAGTGCCTGGATGGTGAACAGGTACCTGGTTTGTGGGCGGAGTCCAAAGATCAGGACCCGGGTCTGTGTGAGGCCGGACTGGGCGGGGCGGAACAGGATGCTGTCCCCGCAGGGGGAGCAGGATGGCTGAGGAGGAGGAGACCAGAGGGAGCAGCGTGTCAATCAGCCTGCAGGACGCTCAGCGCGGCGGTTCCGGTCCAGCGGGCCTACCTTAGCGGCGCCGGCGGCTCCGCAGTCAGAGCAAAGCAGCTGGTAGCTCAGGTCCGCCCGTCCTCCTCGCTCCACGGGCTCCATCCACTCCAGGGTCACTGTGGTGTCGTTGAGCTGGTAGACCGGGTGGCGGGGGGCTGAGGGGGGGCCTGTGGGGTCAGGGGTCAGAGGTCAGGGCCTGTTTAACATCAGCTGAGCGTGGACTGCCAGGCAGCGCCCTGCGTCTGCACACAGATGGCGGCCTGCTGAAACACGCCGTGGACTAATGAGCCTGCTCACCAGGACTAATGGATGCTGCCGGGGGCAACGCTTTTAAAGGGGCGGGGAAATGCTTTTAAAGGGGCGGGGA
>NW_015152287.1:13171-16325 GCF_000732505.1 Cyprinodon variegatus
CTAACCTGGAGTTTTGGAGCTAATCTGGGGTTTAGTTAACCTGTGGTTTTATAGCAAATGTCTGGTTTAGCTAATTTGCAATTTATGAACTAAAACAGGGTTTAGCTAACATGAGATTTAGGAGCTAAAATTGGGTTCAGCTAAACTCTAGTTTAAGATATAAACTGGGTTTAAATAACTTTGATTTTAGCTAGTCTAACAATTCCGAACTAAAATAGCGTTTTAGCTAAAGTGTAGATCAGAAAATCTTAGGTTTAGGTAAAGTGTAGATTTAAAACCAACCTGAGCTTTAGCCAACCTGTGGTTCAGGAGCTGATTTAGCAAAACACCAGTTTAGCTAAATCCAATGTTTCTAATGCTTCTGAGAACACAGAGTTTAGCTAAGCTGGGTTTGAGACCAAACATGGAGGCTAATTAAAGTCTGGTTTAAGAGCTAACATGGGGTTAAGCTAACCTTTGATTATAGCTAACCTGGGGTTTGGAAGCTTAACCTGTGAAAGCAGAGGGTGTGAAGGCTGGAATTAAACCTGCAACCCTTCCTACTGCAGCCTTGGGTCGGATCTGTATTGCAGAGGTCAGGCAGAGGTCATGCAGGGGTCACGCAGAGGTCAGGCAGAGGTCAGGCAGAGGTCATGTGGAGCAGACTTGCAGACCCACAGCTGACCACTGGTGGTCTGCAGGGATCCTCCGTCTCTAACTGGGTTTACTGGTTCTGCTCCCAGTCACACAGAGGAGGGAGGGGCTCCATGTGGCAGAGACAGGAAGTGGCCTTGGATTGGACAGGATGTGGAAAGTGCTGCCATGATGTCATCAGCATCCCAGCAGAACCTCCGTCTGTCTTTGACCTCTGACCCTCCCTGCCGCCTGTCGGCCACAGACCCGCTTCCTGCTGGCAGCGGGCCGACCTCTGACCTCTGATAGAATAACAGGAACCGAGCCGTCTGTGGCCTCATCCGACCCGCGTGGCGAGGAGCAGAGACCGGACCTGCTGACAGGTGGCGGGTCGCCTCTGGAACCATCAGGCCCGTTCTGATGGTTCTGACAGGTCCGGATGGAGGGTTTGCTCCTCTCTGCTGGTTCTGGCTTCCAGCAGCATCTGGACCAGAAACAGCTCCTCCGGTACCAACCGGGCCCCAACAGAACCGATCAGAACCATAGAGCAGGATGGACACCTGAACCAGGGTTATAAAGTTTGGACCGGACCAAACCAGGACCAGAACCACCACAGAACCAAAGCCTCCAAACGGATCAGAACTCAGGATGGGTTCTTCCAGAACCAGAACCGACCCGGATTGGAGCTCTCACCTCTGCAGCGCACGTCGCCGTCTCCGGCCTCGTATCCGGGGCGACAGGCGCAGCTGGACAGGGGCTGCCCCACCCACTGGCCGTCCTGGCCGCACAGCATGCTGGGAAGCTGGAAGGCCTCGCCGGGCGGCGTCACCGCGTTCTCCACGCACACCCCCTGAGCCTGAAACCACAGAAGAAGAAGAACGCTCAGGGCCGCCGCCGCTTCCCTACACCTCTGCTGCCGCGTTGCCGTGGTTACCTGCTCCACCAGCGCGTGCGGGACGGTTTCGGGGAAGGAGGCGAACGCGCGGCGGACGGAGGGACACTTCCTGAAGAAGACGCGGACGGACAGCAGCGCCATGCAGGTGCCCTGGCTCTGGAAGGCCAGGTAAAGCCCCGCCCCCTTCAGCCCCTCCAGCCGCAGCAGCTTGACGTTGGAGCGGCGCTGGCCGCCGCGCCGCAGCAGGTGGTCGGCGGCGATGGTGGACACCTTGGTGTAGGGGTTCTCCATCCAGGCGGGGTGGGTGGGCGTGGCCTCGTCGCCGTTCGCCTCGTAGTAGAACAGGTTGAAGGTCTCCTTGCAGTGGCGCTGGTTGATGGAGGCGCACTCCATCATGGTGAACCTGGGGGCGGACAGAGGGGTGACATCACTTCCTGCCGGCGCGCAGCTCAGCGTCGGCAGGCGCTCCACCTACCGGATCTCCACGTAGAGCGTGGTGGCGGCGCGGCGCGGGATCCAGCGCGTCCTCAGCCAGTAGGAGGACGGGCTGTCCGTGGTGCAGATCTGGAAGGTCCGGACCGAGTTCTGGTCCTCGTCCAGACCGCTAAGCTCCTCCCACTGCCAGGGGAGGGAGGGGCGGCGTCAGCAGCGGCAGCACTGATTGGCTACAGCACAGAGGGGCGGGGCTTACCTGCTGGTCCTCTGCAGGATGGTTGGTCCAGCGAAGGTCCGACGTCTCCAGCTTGGTGTTCATCAGAACCTCTGCAGAACAAACGGGCGGGTCAGAACCAGAACCAGAACCAGAACCAGAATTCCTCTCCAGAACCCTGTGGTCTGATGGAGAACTAGAGGTTCTGGCCTTTGACTGGGCCATTCTGGTTCTGATCCACCAGGATGGGTTTGGATCCTTCCCATCATCCCACAGCATGATGCTGCCACCACCGGTTTGCCCTCCATTCTATAGATAAAGCAAAAGGTTCTACTGGTTCTGTAGATCTGGGCGGAACCATCGGCCCAAAGTAAAGGCTTCAGTGGAACCGGTTAAACCGGGTCGGAACCGGTTCCTGCAGGAAGGAGGAAAGCTGAAGGACAGCAGGCCATTCAGAGGTTCTGGTTCTGACGGACCGGTCCACCTCAAACAGAACAATAACCACTAACTGGACCTTGGGTCAGAACCGGTGCAGCAGAACCGGTACTGCCTGCAATAGAACTACAGATAGTACTATAATGTAATGGTTCCAGTACTTCCTGCAGCAGTTGTAGTTCAGAGCGGGTCAGAACCCGGTCCCTCAGAACCATCTGGACCCGTTCTACCCTTCAGATCCACTGAGAGCTCTGACCCGGTCCCTGACCCAGAAACCGGTCCATCTTTCCCTGCCCGTCTCCTTTTATCTGTAAACAGCCAATCAGAGATCAGAGAGCGTGACCACGGCACCCAGACGCCATGGCAACGGAGACGGGATGTTTACACAAGCAGAGGCGCTGAGAGGCCGACATGTGGGAGCCTGTCTGACTGTGGGAGGGCTGCTCAGAACCAGAACCAGATGCTGGACCAGAACCAGAACCAACCGCTGGACCAGAACCAACCGCTGGACCAGAACCAACCGCTGGACCAGAACCAGCTGCTGGACCAGAACCAGCTGCTAG
>NW_015152287.1:16823-21102 GCF_000732505.1 Cyprinodon variegatus
CCGATCGATGACATAAACGGATCAGCCTGTTTACCATCAAACCAAAGAACCTGAGGAGGAGGAGAACCCAGGAGGTCCCAGTCGCTCCTGTTGGTTCCAGCAGATCAACCAGAACCTGAGGAGGAGGAGAACCCAGGAGGTCCCAGTCGCTCCTGTTGGTTCCAGCAGATCAACCAGAACCTGAGGAGGAGAACCCAGGAGGTCCCAGTCGCTCCTGTTGGGTCCAGCAGATCAACCAGAACCTCAGGAGGAGAACCCAGGAGGTCCCAGACGCTCCTGTTGGTTCCAGCAGATCAACCAGAACCTGAGGAGGAGAACCCAGGAGGTCCCAGTCGCTCCTGTTGGTTCCAGCAGATCAACCAGAACCTGAGGAGGAGAACCCAGGAGGTCCCAGTCGCTCCTGTTGGTTCCAGCAGATCATCTAGTTCTACTTCTAAATGGCTCCTTTTATTCCAGATGTTTCTCTACAGAACCAGGTCAGTTTACTGATCGGCTTCATCTGCAATGAGGGTACAGAGATCAGAACCCTGGACCAGAACCATTGACCAACAGAACCTCCGACCCACAGAACCTCTGACCCACAGAACCTCTGACCCACAGAACCTCGGACCCACAGAACCTCCGACCCACAGAACCACAGCACCAAGCCCCAACATGGGTTCCTCTGAAGGAAATGATGGCTGAACTGGAAGGTGATCTGATCAGGGAGCATTTAGTCTCTGTGCTGCTAGATGGCCACACCCAGAGCCCACAGCATCATACCACCACCACCCATAGGAGGCGCCACCATGGAGAGCAGCTGGCTGGTAGCTTGGAGACAGCTAAGCTAGCAGCGAGATGCTAGGCTAGCAGCAAGAAGCTATGCTAACAGCAGGAAGCAAGGCTAACAGCAGGGATTTAGGCTAGCAGCAGAGGGCTAGGCTAGTAGTGAGAAGCTAGGCTAGCAGCGGGAAGCTAGGGTAGCAGTGAGAAGCTAGGCTAGCAGCAGGAAGCTAGGCTAGCAGTGAGCAGCTAGGCTAGCAGCGGGAAGCTAGGGTAGCAGCAGGAAGCAATGCTAGCAGCGAGATGCTAGGCTAGCAGCAAGAAGTTATGCCAACAGTGGGAAGCTATGCTAGCAGCGGGAAGCTAGGCTAGCAACAGGAAGATAGGCTAACAGCAGGAAGCAAGGCTAACAGCAGGGAGTTAGGCTAGCAGCAGAGGGCTAGGCAGGAAGCTCAAAAGACTAGATTTATGTTTAAATCCAAAGCTGAAAAACTCCCAAAGTAGCGTAGCGAACAGACTAGTGATAAAACAGAAAGGATTTTTACTTATTTACTTTCTTAGCAAATACATTATTAACCTTTAACATCTTATATTTTAGTACGCTTACTATTTTTAGGAGGGAAAAACATCATTTAGGTCTTTTTTATTAAGTAAAATTGAGGTCGACCGGATGTATATCAGGTTTATGATGAGCTAATGGTGCGGATTGGGTAGTGACAAGCAGGATGCTAGGCTAGCAGCATGAAGCCAGGTTAGCATTAGCTACGCTATCAGCAGGAAATCTGTTAACGCTAAAAACATAAGCTAGCCTAGCTGCATATAACTAGGCTAACTGCATGTAGCTAGTTTAGAAGCATGCAGCTAGGCTAGCTGCATGTAACTAGGCTAACTGCATGTAGCTAGTTTAGAAGCATGTAGTTGTGCTATCTGCATGTTACAAGGCTAACTGCATGTGGCTAGTTCAGGAGCATATAGCTAGTTTAGCAGCATGTAGCTGGGCTAGCTGCATGTAGCTAGTATAGAAGCATGTAGCTAAGTTAGCATTATGTAGTTAGGCTAACTGCATGTAACTAGGCTAACTGCATGTAGCTAGTTTAGCAGCATGTAGCTAGTTTAGCTAGATTCATCTAGGCTAGGTGCATGCAGCTAGATTTGCAGCATGTAGTCAGGCTAGCTGCGTGTAACTAGGCTAACTGCATGCAGCTAGTTTAGCAGCATGTAGCTAGTTTAGCTAGATTAATCTAGGCTAGGTGCATGCAGCTAGATTAGCAGCATGTAGTCAGGCTAGCTGCGTGTAACTAGGCTAACTGCATGCAGCTAGTTAGGCAACATCTAGATCAGACAGAACTCTTCGTCCTATAGGTTTCCATGCTGGTTTCCAGGCAGCGCTCCTGACAGTGATCCCACCACAGTGACTGATGATGATGCTCAGACTGACAGGGAACTGATTAATAACCATGATTAGCATCAGTCTGCTAGCCTCATTAAGAACCTGCCTGTCAGTGGGGGGGGTGTCTGTGATGTAAGACACTGATAAGCATCAGTCTCTCAGGTGTGTCTCAGTCCTACCTGTTCCACTCTCTGTGATTCACATAAACCGACTCAGAGGAAAAAAACAGCCCCATGCACATAAATGTGCACAAAATGCTACATGCACTCTGCATGTTAAATGCTGCATGCACAAGGCTGCATGTTAAGTGCTGCGTGCACAAGGCTGCATGTTAAATGCTGCATGCACAAGGCTGTGTGTTAAATGCTGCTTGCACAAGGCTGTGTGTTAAATGCTGCGTGCACAAGGCTGCATGTTAAGTGCTGCATGCACAAGGCTGCGTGTTAAATGCTATTTGTTAAATGCTGCGTGCACAAAGCTGCGTGATAAATGCGGTGTGTACAAGGCTGCGTGTTAAAATGCTACGCATTAAATGCTGTGTGTAAAATAAAATGCGGTAGTAGGTACTAGACTAACGTTAGCAGGTTCTAGATTAATGTTAGAATGTTTTAGATTAACCTTAGCAGGTTCTATATTAATGTCAGCAGGTTCTAGATTAATGTAAGCAGGTTCCAGATTAACCGTGGCAGGTTCTAGATTAACGTTAGCAGGTTCTACATTAAAATTAACAGGTTCTACATTAACCTTAGCAGGTTCTAGATTAACCTTGGCAGGCTCTAGATTAACATTAGTAGGTTCTAGATTAACCTTAGCGGGTTCTATATTAATGTCAGCAGGTTCTAGATTAATGTAAACAGGTTCTAGATCAACCTTGGCAGGTTCTGCATTAACAGACAGAACCTACATTAACATCAGCGGGTTCTAGATTAATGTTAGAAGTTTCTAAATTTAACAGTAGCAGGTTCTAGATTAACGTTAGCAGGTCCTAGACTAACAGTAGCAGGTTCTAGATAAACTTCAGCAGGCTCTAGATTGATGGTTGCAGGTTCCAGATTAACGTTAGCAGGTTCTAGATTGATGTTAGCAGGTTCTAGATTGACGGTAGCAGGTTCTAGATTAACAGTAGAAGGTTTTAGATAAACGTTAGAAGGTTCTAGATCAATGGTAGCAGGTTCTAGATTATGGTAGCAGGTTCTAGATTAACATTAGAAGGTTCTAGATTAACCTCGGCAGGTTCTAGATTAACCTCGGCAGGTTCTACATTAACATCAGCAGGTTCTAGATTAATGTTAGAAGGTTCTAGATTTAACAGTAAAAGGTTCTAGATTAACGTTAGTAGGTCCTAGACTAATGGTAGCAAGTTCCAGATAAACGTCAGCAGGCTCTAGATTGATGTTTGCAGGTTCCAGATTAACGTTAGCAGGTTTTAGATTGATGGCAGCAGGTTCTAGATTGACGGTAGCAGGTTCAAGATTAACAGTAGAAGGTTCTAGATAAATGTTAGAAGGCTCTAGATCAATGGTAGCAGGTTCTAGATTATGGTAGCAGGTTCTAGATTAACATTAGAAGGTTCTAGATTAACAGAGGCAGGTTCTAAATTAACCTTGGCAGGTTCTAGATTATCATTTGCAGGTTCTAGATTAATGTCAGCAGGTTCTAGATTAACCTTAGCAGGTTCTATATTAATGTCAGCAGGTTCTAGATCAACGTAAGCAGGTTCTATATTAACCATGGCAGGTTCTACATTACATCAGCAGGTTCGAGATTAACTTTAGCAGGTTTAGAAGGTTCTAGATTAATGTTAGCAGGTTCTAGATTGACGGTAGCAGGTTCTAGATTAATGGTAGAAGGTTCTAGATTACCTTAGCAGGTTGTAGATTGAAGGTAGCAGGTTCTAGATTAACGTTAGCAGGTTGTAGATTGACAGTATAAGGTTCTAGATTAATGGTAGAAGGTTCTAGATTAACTTAGCAGGTTGTAGATTGACGGTAGCAGGTTCTAGATTAACGTTAGCAGGTTCTAGATTGACAGTATAAGGTTCTAGATTGACAGTAGAAGGTTCTGGATTATCAGTAGAAGGATCATCAGACAGGAACCATCATCAGACAGGAACCATCATCAGACAGG
>NW_015152287.1:21112-23550 GCF_000732505.1 Cyprinodon variegatus
CTAGATTAACTTAGCAGGTCGTAGATTGACGGTAGCAGGTTCTAGATTAACGTTAGCAGGTTCTAGATTGACGGTAGCAGGTTCTAGATTAACAGTAGAAGGTTTTAGATAAACGTTAGAAGGTTCTAGATCAATGGTAGCAGGTTCTAGTTTATGGTAGCAGGTTCTAGATTAACAGTAGAAGGTTTTAGATAAACGTTAGAAGGTTCTAGATCAATGGTAGCAGGTTCTAGTTTATGGTAGCAGGATCTAGATTAACATTAGGAGGTTCTAGATTAACCTCGGCAGGTTCCACATTAACATCAGCAGGTTCTAGATTAATGTTAGAAGGTTCTAGATTTAACAGTAGGAGGTTCTAGATTAACTTTAGCAGGTCCTAGACTAATGGTAGCAAGTTCTAGATAAACGTCAGCAGGCTCTAGATTGATGGTTGCAGGTTCCAGATTAACATTAGCAGGTTCTAGATTGATGGTAGCAGGTTCTAGATTGATGGTAGCAGGTTCTAGATTAACAGTAGAAGGTTCTTGATAAATGTTAGAAGTTTCTAGATCAATGGTTGCAGGTTCTAGATTATGGTAGCAGGTTCTAGATTAACACTAGAAGGTAAGGTTCTAGATTAACAGTGGCAGGTTCTAGATTATCATTAGCAGGTTCTAGATTAACCTTAGCAGGTTTTATATTAATGTCAGCAGGTTCTAGATCAACGTAAGCAGGTTCTATATTAACCATGGCAGGTTCTACATTAACATCAGCAGGTTCTAGATTAACTTTAGCAGGTTCTAGATTAACCTAGGCAGGTTCAACATTAACATCAGCAGGTTCTAGATTAATGTTAGATGGTTCTAGATTTAACAGTAGCCGGTTCTAGATTAATGGTAGCAGGTTCTAGATTAACAGTAGCAGGTTCTAGATAAACATCAGCAGGCTCCAGATTAACATTTGCAGGTTCTAGATTGACGGTAGCAGGTTCTAGATTGACAGTAGAAGGTTCTAGATAAATGTTAGCAGGTTCTAGATTGACAGTAGCAGGTTCACAATTAACTTTATCAGGTTCTAACGGTAGCAGGTTCTAGACTAACATTAGCAGGTATTAGATTGACGGTAGCAGGTTCTAGATTGATGGCTGCAGGTTCCAGATTAATGATAGCAGGTTCTTGATTGACGGTAGCAGGTTCTAGATTAACGGTAGCAGGTTCTAGATTAATGGTAGCAGGTTCTAGACTAACGTTACAAGGTTCTAGATTGATGGTAGCAGCTTTATGATTAACTTTATCAGGTTCTAGATTAACGGTAGAAGGTTCTAGATTAATGTTAGAAGGTTCCAGATTAACCGTAGAAGGTACTAGATAAACGGTAGCAGTTTCTAGATTAACCTTAGAAGGTTCCAGATTAATGTTAGCAGGTTCTAGATTGACGGTAGCAGGTTCTAGATTAATGGCAGAAGGTTCTAGATTAACTTAGCAGGTTGTAGATTGACGGTAGCAGGTTCTAGATTAACGTTAGCAGGTTGTAGATTGACAGTATAAGGTTCTAGNTGTGTACAAGGCTGCGTGTTAAAATGCTACGCATTAAATGCTGTGTGTAAAATAAAATGCGGTAGTAGGTACTAGACTAACGTTAGCAGGTTCTAGATTAATGTTAGAATGTTTTAGATTAACGGTAGCAGGTTCTAGATTGACGGTAGCAGGTACTAGATTAACCTTGGCAGGTTCTAGATTAACGTTAGCAGGTTCTACTTTAACATTAACAGGTTCTAGATTAACCTTAGCAGGTTCTATATTAATGTCAGCAGGTTCTAGATTAACGTAATCAGGTTCCAGATTAACCTTGGCAGGTTCTAGATTAACCTAAGCAGGTTCTAGATTAACCTTGGCAGGTTCTAGATTAACATTAGCAGGTTCTAGATTAACCTTAGCGGGTTCTATATTAATGTCAGCAGGTTCTAGATTAATGTAAACAGGTTCTAGATTAACCTTGGCAGGTTCTGCATTAACAGACAGAACCTAGATTAACTTTAGCAGGTTCTAGATTGACCTTGGCAGGTTCTACATTAACATCAGCAGGTTCTAGATTAATGTTAGAAGGTTCTAGATTTAACAGTAGCAGGTTCTAGATTAACGTTAGCAGGTCCTAGACTAACAGTAGCAGGTTCTAGATAAACGTCAGCAGGCTCTAGATTGATGGTTGCAGGTTCCAGATTAACATTAGCAGGTTCTAGATTGACGGTAGCAGGTTCTAGATTGACGGTAGCCGGTTCTAGATTAATAGTAGAAGGTTTTAGATAAACGTTAGAAGGTTCTAGATCAATGGTAGCAGGTTCTAGATTGACGGTAGCAGGTTCTAGATTAACAGTAGAAGGTTTTAGATAAACGTTAGAAGGTTCTAGATCAATGGTAGCAGGTTCTAGATTGACGGTAGCAGGTTCTAGATTAACAGTA
>NW_015152287.1:28205-29546 GCF_000732505.1 Cyprinodon variegatus
GAGCGGGCAGAGAGCGGCCTCAGCGCGGGCAGAGAGCGGCCAGGGAGCGGGCAGAGAGCGGCCTCAGCGCGGGCAGAGAGCGGCGAAGTTTAGGAGGAGAAACTTTCCAAGATGGAGGCCTGGTCCTGCTCTGCGGGTCAGAGGCAGGCTGAGCTCCCGCTCCTCATCGCTGCTCCTCCGGGCTGCAGCAGCGGATCGCTCCCAGCCTTTAGATCCAAGGTTCGGATGGACCGGAACCGAGCCGCCGGTGGTTCCGCCGTTAGGAGGAAGATGGAGGGAATAAAGTTCTCCAGGCTGGATTATCTGCCAGATTATCCCAGATTTCCAAAGTTTTTCCAGTTGAAGAATCCTGTGAAAACTTCAGACAAAGCTGGAAGTTTTCAAACCCCACCCCCAAAGGAAACCACGCCCCCATGGTGCTCGATAACAGCCTCTGATTGGTTGAGCTTGCTGGCAGTCTCTGAGGGGGCGGGGCTTATAGGTGGCCATGGGGACCAGAAGGAATGTGGAGCAGTATCGGTCTGCGCATGACCGTTAGAGGAAGGAAAATAAAACCAGTAATTATAATTTAATTCAATAAAGATCAAGATTATAAATACAGGAGTGAAAAGTTTATAAATCCATAAGTGAAAAGTTTATAAATCCATAAGTGAAAAGTTTATAAATCTAGGAGTGAAAAGTTTATAAATCCATAAGTGAAAAGTTTATAAATCCATAAGTGAAAAGTTTATAAATCCAGGAGTGAAAAGTTTATAAATCCATATGTGAAAAGTTTATAAATCCATAGGTGAAAAGTTTATAAATCCATGAGTGAAAAGTTTATAAATCCTCCATCTGAACCTGGAGGTGAAGAGTTGCCAATCAGCTTCCAGCTCAGACTGGTTCAGCCAATCAGATGAAGTTCCTGTTAGAACCGAATGAAGATGACTGATTCTGGTAGAACCTCACTGACCATCTGAAGGACTCTGTCCTCATTGGACATCCTGCTGTTTCACAGAAGGTCCAGAACTGGGATGGAAAACCGAACCTTTCAGAACCAGCCCGACCCAAATAGAACAGAACCAAACAGAATAGGTACTATGGATCTTTGGCGCCTTCTTCTTCTTCTTTGACTAAATGAGTTGATGGAACAAGTACATCTCTCCGCTGTGACATCAATGAAGTCAATCAGTCATTCAATAATGTGAGAAAGTAAACTTTCCTGGTTCTGGTGGGTTTAGTTTCTTGGTTCTGACAGGTCTGGGTCTGGCAGGTTCGGTTTCTTGGGTCTGACAGGTTTGGTTCTGACAGGTCTGGGTCTGGCAGGTCTGGTTTCTTGGGTCTGACAGGTTTGGTTCTGAC
>NW_015152287.1:31751-33534 GCF_000732505.1 Cyprinodon variegatus
TCATTCAGGAAAATACTGCAGCATTAACAGACATGCTGGCAAGTCAGTCTGGATGTGAAATCTTATAATTCTATGTAATTACCGTAATAATGTCATCAATCCATGTTTATCACATGTTCTTCATTAATTTATCACTTCTGGCTCATCTCTATTATTCTGCTTCATTAATATATTCATTTTATTGTTATAGATTCTATAATATAATACATAATTTATAGACTTCATAATGACTCTGCAATGTGATGGGCCTGTTTATTTATTCTAAGTTAAAGTTAATTTACTGATGCTGTGAAGCAGCCAGTCTGTGTCAAAGTCATTAATTTATATTTATTTAAAGTCTTCAGTCCCTGAAAATGAGAACATCCTGGTTGTTCCATGCTGCAGCGCACTGATTGTTTACACTGAAACCGGTCTAACTAGGGAGTACCAATATGGCGGCCGGTGGCTACCAACGGCCAATCAGCAATCCAGGAAACAAAGACATCAGTGAGCTACACACACATCTATGTGTTCTAGATCTGTGGTTGAGTATCAAACTCTCCCTGAAAGGAGGACCAGTGGTTCTGGGTTCCTGGATCACTGCAGAACCAGAACTTTCTGTGTCCACCATCAAACAAAGAAACCTCAGTTCTGTTTCTGATTTAATGATAGTATATTGATTTATATAATGGATGAAGCTAATGTTGATATTCTATGGTTAATAATGACTGATAAAGATCCTCCCTCTGTGTATCACTGCTGCCCCCCTCTGGTTCAGAGTAGAACTGCAGTTCCTGAGGTGCTGCTCAGCTCCATGCTGCCACCTTCAGGCTGCTGTCCTCCATTACAGCAGAGGGTGAATGAAGGTGGTCTGGGTTCTGCCTGTAACAGGAACCACTGATTGGACCTGAACACTGGTTCTGGTTCTGCTGGAGGTTTCAGGCCTCAAACCAGGTCTAAACTAAAATAAACCATCTGTGTAATAACTGATAAACTGGACTCTAACTGGGATTAAACTGGTTTCTGGGTTTAAATGCAGAACAAGCAGGTCTAAATGGAACCAGAACCAGCCAGAGTGGAACCTCTGCCCCCTGCAGGTTCCACCTGGGAGGGGATAGGGCAGAGACCTTGGATCCCAGAGGTTCTGAGTTCAAGCCCCACAGACTGCCTGGACCCAAGGCTGGAACTTAGGGGTGAGAGCTGGTGGGGGGGGCACTCTAAGGGTGGGGGCGCTCTAAGGGTGGGGATGCTCTAAGGGTGGGGATGCTCTAAGGGTGGGGGCGCTCTAAGGGTGGGGATGCTCTAAGGGTGGGGGCGCTCTAAGGGTCCCCTTTCATTCAGCAAATGAATTCCTCAACAGTTAGTTATCAAATTAGTGAGACAATTTCAAAGTGAGTAACATAATTTAATAAAATAAAATTTTAAAGCTCTCCTAACATGTCTGTCAGCGTGCTGACTGCTTCCCTCTGAACATTCAGAACATTGGAAAAGGCTCCATGTGGATCTGGCAGTCTTTGTAATTCCCCTCCAGTCGAAGGACCCGGATCCTGAACCTCTGGTTCTCCTTCAGGGTGCTGACCATGTGGACTTTCCCAGTCAGTGCTGTAGTCCATGTCAGCCTAAAGGAGATTCATCCAATCCGTTTAAGAACTTTGGAGCCCAAACACAATTAATGCTCAGACCTCATCCAGACCTTTCTACTTCACTGTAAGGATCCAGGTCCAAACTCCTCTGGTACCGGTTCTGTCTGGGTCAGAGGTCAACCTGCTGAAGGTGAGCAGGAAGGTTCTGGATCTCTGCACTA
>NW_015152287.1:34135-35974 GCF_000732505.1 Cyprinodon variegatus
TACGACCCACAGACCATGGTCCGGTCCATGGTCTGGACCATTGGACGGGGTGAGACAGAGAGGCGGAGACAGCAGAGTCATGAACAGAACCTTTATTATCAGCTGTAACGTAAACAGAGCGCGCTCAGTGGGTGGAGAAGCGGGGCAGCTGGTCTCCCAGCAGAACCCGTCTCTCCACGCCGTCCTCGGAGATGCTGGCCAGTCGGATGACGCCGCCGCTGGACCCGTCCCTCTCCATGGCCAGGGCCAGAGCTGGAAGAGAGGCAGAGGTGAGAGGAGGACTCCAGCTCCCAGCATGCCTTGCTGCAGCACCAGCCTACCTGAGGCCGTCAGCTCCAGGCACTGGTTCTTGTCCAGGCCCGGTTTGTAGTTGGAGTCCATGTAGCCGTAGATGTAGCTGCTGCCGCTGCCGCCCACCGCCACGGGCTGACGGACCAGCATCCCTCCGATAGGAACGCAGTACACCTGGGAGACAGACGCAGAGTCAGAGCGACCTGCGACCCGTAGAACCGCTAGAACCTCAGGAACCCACCTGGCCCCCCTTCCTGCGGTCCCAGCCAGCCACCAGGATCCCCGCCATCAGCTCCTCCCTGTAGCGGTAGCAGCTCGCTCTGAACAGGTTGGCCGCCGTCTCCACCAGAGGGCGCTCATCCAGCTCTATGCTGCGGGACAGAACCAGAACCAGTCAGAACCTCCCCCCGACCCAGCAGGACCAGAGGAACACGCAGACCGGTACCTGTGGAAGCCCAGCTGGTAGGAGACCACCTCAGCGATGGCCTGGGTGTCTGCAGCAGAACCGGACCTGGAACAGAACCACAGAACCAGTAAACACGGAGCAGACCTGGACCTTCTGGACCGGTTCTGATGGATCCCACTGGGTGCTGGGACCCAAACAGACTGAGGAATAACCACAGAGCAGCCTGGTTCTGGTCTAGATGGTTCTGATCCAGCTGGAGAGACAGCAGCTGGTTCTGCTGGAAGATCAGAACTCTGAGAACTCTGGACCAGAACCGGTACCTTGGTTCTCCTCTGACAGGAGCACCAGGCCAACTCTTTATCAGAACCTTCACCTTCAGCAAGAACCACTGGCACCGACCCACCAGAACCCATCAGAACCTACAGAGCTAGCGTTAGATAGCCAATGCTAACCCTAACCCTCTTTTTAAACAGACAAAGAAGAAAAAGAGCGCTCCGCTTTTTAAACAAATAAAAGATAAACCAGTCTGATCTGGATTTCTCAGGAAAGCCTCCTTGCCTGTGATCTAGAGAGCAGCTAACCATCCACCCTAACCAGGCTAATAGGTGGATGTGAGCCTCAGAGGTCTGATGGTTGATCCTTTCTAAGGATAAAGGATGTTCGTCAGGTGAAGTGTTGGCAGCAGGTCTCCACCTCCAAACCAGTGTCTAAACATGTCAGTACGGGGTTCTACCACTAGGTGGCTCAGGCTATGTTCACACTGCAGCCTGAAGTGGCCCAGATCTGGTTTTTCTGGCCCATATGCGAATAGGGCTGGGTACTGAACATCGGTTCTTTTATGGTACCGACCGAAATGCTTCGGTTCTACAGAGTATCGAAACATGCCTCGTCTTTCGGTACCAAGTTTCAGTGATTGGCTCTAACACTGATTGCGTCATCCAGGAGAAGTCCACAGGTGGTCCCGCCTACAGCCAGGGTTCATGTGTATCTGTTGTGAACTGGTTGCAGCGTCGTGGAACCCCTTTAAAATGCCCCCCAGGTCAAAAGTGCGGCTTCACTTTATTTAGACTGATGCCAATAGGGCGCAATGCAATACATCGTGCATGGAAACAATTTCAGAGCAGAAAGCTGCTCGGTGTTTG
>NW_015152287.1:36404-37745 GCF_000732505.1 Cyprinodon variegatus
TTTTTGCTGCTTGTACCAGCTTCTGACGCGCGGCTGAAGCAGCTTTGCTGCTCTGGCTGAGCGGTAGAAAAGTGGCTCTGACGCGCGTTGGGCGGAGCTTCACTATCCTTTCTCTGCCTTGCAGTTATATTTGCTGTGGTCAGTGGGAATAAAGTAGTTTTATTATGTTTTTAAGTGGGAAAATCCACCTGAAAACTTAATCAGTTCATCCAGATTATCATCCTGCCTTCCTATATTTCTGTGGGAGCCGCTCAGACCCCCCCATCCCAGCGGGGCGCTGTCAGTAGGATCCCATTCAACGGGCTGGTTTGTCAGACATGGTCATTTTTCTAAAGGAAAACTGCTAAATAAAAAGGTCCTCACAATGTAACAGTGAATATTAGAGACTGAATTTTTTTTTTTATGTAAGAGGAAAAATGTAAATGGAAAAATCAGAGCTTAAAATAAAACTCAAGATTTGTACTTTTTTATGTTGTGTAATTTTCTTTTTCTTCGAATTGATATTATAAAACTGGTATGGAAAAAAGTATGGTTCAGGAACCGATATCGAAGTGAAGGTATCGGTATTGGTACCGGAACCAAAAATGTTTGAACAATACCCAGCCCTATACGTGACCTGGATCTGATGTTTTCCTGACAGTCTGAACCACACAGATCAGGTTTGTTCCAAAGCGACCCAGGCTACGTGGCTCCGTGGTTCTGAATCTGATCTTAATGCGACCTGTGTCTGAACGTTCAGGTGGCATTCAGCCCACCTGAACGCCATTAATACCTGACAAAGGCAACTATTCTGGGTCTGCTGTGAAGAAGCTGCAAGAAAACAACAACCATGGCAGACGATGATGCAGAGAGCAGTATTTATGTTTAATTGTTGTTTATTCATCAGTGTGTATTTTTAAATTTCAGCTCTGCCTGTTGTATTGTTCTTTCTAGGTGTGACTGTTCTTTAATGGCAGCTTTCATCTGAGCTGTGGTGGACGATATGACACCTTTAATAAAAGCTTCAGCGTCTCCCAGGATGACATCTGGGCTCTAATTAGTATCCAGAAAGAAGCTGTGATGTGGTCAATAAAAGATGGATCCATCAGTAAAGAGGGGTTCATCCTCCAGTGGAGAGAAGCAGGAGAGGAAACGGACATTTCACACCTGATAATTCAACTATTTCTAACTGGATCCAACACCATCCTTCAAGATAAGAAGAAATTAATCCCAGAGACGGTTTGATGGTTTGAGAAAAGAAAAATGGAATCTCTCTCTGTCTCTCTGGGGTTAGCAACTCTCAGGGTGTCATCCAGCTCCAACCAGAACCCACCCATCCATCAGAACCAACCAGAACCCACC
>NW_015152287.1:38010-43822 GCF_000732505.1 Cyprinodon variegatus
CAGTAGATCCGGTCGTGGATCCGGGTCAGTTTGTCCGTCACTCTGTTGGCGATGTAAGCCCTGTGGGACAGACAGACAGACAGGTGAGGTCACCTGGAACCAGCTAGCAGCTTGCAGCAGTAGGGCTAACCTCCTCACCCTGTGGTGGTCCGTGAGTCCGCTCCGATCACTACTCCTCCATCATACTCCACCGCCATGATGGTGGTCTGAGACACAGAGACACTGGTGTTAGTCTGTCCGATGATGGAAACACTCTGCTCTGGTCACCGTTAGCTGGATCTGATTGTTAGAGATCAGGAGCATCATGCTTCTATTATCGGACAGCCTCCAGCTAACGGCACCTTCTCATCCTACCAGCATACATGGAGTTAAATTAAATAAAATGATAACCAACAGGAGCGGAACACCTATCAGTGGGGAAGAAAACACCACAATGATCCAGCAGAGCAGCGGGAGCTAGCATTAGCCACAGCTAGCTGCAGCGGATGTGCTGTCTCATTCTGACACACTTTCTGACTTAAAACCGTTCTAACTAAGAACCGAACCGAGCCCAGCTGGACCCAAACCGGTCCATCTGACTGGTACCTACCCCGGTGCTGACTTCTTCACTGGTCCAGTTCGGAACCAGGTCGTTTTTAGAGGAAATCTGCTGCTGAAAGATCGGCATCATAGATGCTGTGGCCGCCATTTTTCTTTCTATCTGCTCAACACTGAGAGGCGAATCAGGTGTTCGTAAATATCGCCGGAAGATAATTTATGGGAAGCAGGTCCTGAATCGGAGAGCTCTAAAAAAACTCAAATAAAACAACAATAAAGCTATAAATATTACATTAGATAATATTTCACAGTATCTGTTATAAATACCACTATAATTTTAATGATATGTCAATATAAAGGTTTTGGGTCCGGCATATAAGCGAACAGCTGTGCAGTGGGGTCCTGACGAAGACAGGAAGAGAAGGTAAACACGGTTCCTGATTTAAATCAGCCTGATTCACATCGTTTCTAAGGTTTATTGTTGAGTTTTATTTTTGGGATTTATTTTTATGACCTTCCTGAATGTATGCGGTGTTAAATCGGTCCTAAATTCTGCTGTTTATTTCATTTTTGATCAGCTGATCGCCGTAACGGACCAGACTCTATTTAAAAACTGTCATATTTTAATACTTGTTATTTTAACTTTAAATAAAACACGGCAATAATAAGGTAAATCATGTATTTTATATTTACTGCATATCTATAGAAGCTGCTCGTTAATTCGGCTCACAGTCAGCCTCTCTGTGTCAGAATATTTCTGATTTATGGATTAACTCTGAGAATTATGCTCCAGATGACGGTTCATAATCTCTACATATTTGACCGGAATGGAAGCTGCTTGTTTTACAATGAGTGGAACCGGAAGAAGCAGGCGGGGATCTCTAAGGAGCAGGTGACGTCACCACCAGAAACACCCAATCAGAGCAGTAAACAAAGAGGCAGTAAACATCATCCTGTGTTTGTTTCTGCAGGAGTTTAAGCTGATGTACGGCATGCTGTTCTCCATCAGATCATTCGCCAGTAAGATGTCTCCTCAGGACATGTATCCTTTGACCTTTGACATGGGGGGGGTTACCTGATGTGTCCCCACCTGTCAGCCGGTTGTCCTTAGCAACGCTCTTCCTCCCAGGAAGGACGGCTTCCTCTCCTTCCAGACCAGCAAGTATCGCCTCCATTACTACGAGACGGCGAGCGGCCTGATGTTTGTGATGAACACGGATCTGTCCGTGAGCAACGCCAGAGACACGCTGCAGCACATCTACAGCAACGTAAGGCCCAGATTATTCCACCAGAACCAGAACCTGTCCCTGTACCCGGTCAGAACCGCTCAGCTGGGTTAGCTGCACCTGATCCAGGATGGTATCATCCATCAGTGATGGAGTCAGGATCTGCTTCTCTACTGAGGAGGATGATGATGATGATGATGATGATGATGATGATGATGATGATGATGGAGGCAGAAGATCTGCTGATTAGTTCAGAATCCAGTTTATTGCCAAGGAGGTTTAAAAAGAATTTGACTTGAAGATGCAGACAGATTAGATGTATAAAGTCACTGGTTGTTAGTTCTCCTACCTAGAATAATGAAATAGGTCATTTCCTTCATGGAAACACTTTAACTATGGGAGACAAAATTAGAAAAAAAATCCAGAAAATCACATTTTTAAAGAATTTATTTGCAAATGATGGTGGAAAATAAGTATTTGGTCAATAACTAAAGTTTAACTCAATACTTTGTAACATAACCTTTTCTGGCAAGAGGTCCAACATTTCCTGGAAGTCTTCAGCAGGTTTGAACACACTGTAGCTGGTATTTTGGCCCATTCCTCCATGCAGATCTCCTCTAGTGATGTTTCGGGGCTGTCGCTGGGTAACAGTCCCTCTACAGACCTTCAGATGCTTTCTACGGATCCACTGCTCCGTTGCCGGGGCGATGTGTTTGGCATCATCGTCATGCTGGAAGATCCAGCCATGTTTCACCGATGGAAGGAAGTTTTGGCTTAAAATCTCCAGCTCCACAGCCCCGTTCATTCTTCCCTCAACACGGATCAGTTTTCCTGTCCTTAGAAAAACAGCCCCAAAGCATGATGTTTCCTCCCCCATGCTTCACAGTAGGTATGGCGTTCTTGGGATGCAGCCTGCATTCTTCTCCCTGCAAACACGGCAAGTTTTTACCAAAAAGTTCTATTTTAGTTTCATCTGACCACATCATATTCTCCCCGTCCTCTTCTGGATCATCCAAAGGCTCTCTGGAAAACTTCAGGTGGGGGTGGACATGTACTGTCTCCACCAGGGGGACACGTCTGGCACTGCAGGATCCGAGTCCCTCTCGGTGTAGTGTGTTACCTGTGTGTCTCGGCCATGGTTGGGTTTGGAGTGGGACTGTTTGAGGCTGTGGACAGATAATGGGTTAAAATGGGTGCCACAGGTTGAATTCTTTTCAGCTTCCTGTTTAGGTCCTATAAGGTGATTGTTCCCCAGAGCATTTGTTTTTGGTAGAACATCTAGAGAAGAACCGCTTCTGACCCAAATAACTAAAGCAGAACCAGAACCAGTCAGAGCAGCCACTCAGCAGAAAAGAGTTCTAAGCAGAAAATAAATGGATCAACAGACTGAGCGGTTCTGATTTGTAAATCTGGGCGGTTCTAGAACCCAGGGACCGCCTGAGGAAAGGTTCTGAACCTTCAGTCCATCAGAACTCAGGGGTTGATTAGAGCCTCTATCATAGCCGTGAGGCAGGAGTTCTGGTTCTGACGGTACCGTCTGTGTTCCAGCTGTACGTGGAGCTGATCGTGAAGAACCCGCTGTGTCCGTCCTCCCAGACGCTGGACAGCGAGCTGTTCAGCAGCAGGCTGGACTCCTTCATCAGGTCTCTGCCGTACTACAGCCCCAGAGCCGCCTGAACGCACCACGCCACGCTCTACCGCTCCAGAATCCTGATCCAGCTCCGCCCACATCCTGGATCCCTCAGAGACCAGAGAACGGAACGAGGGCCAGGCGTTCGGACCGGACCTCCTTTATTTATTGTCTGGTTTTGTTTTTTATTAGAATCTGTCTGTTCAATAAAAGTTCTGATTGGGTCCAGTGGTTCTGTGGTCATTAGTCCATGAAGTGTTGCTGCTGCAGGGAACTGTTCTCATTCCAGAACCAAGAAAGAACTGAACCCAACCAGGAACCAGAACCAACCTCAGCAGGAGGCTGGGGACCCGCTGCTTCTGCTGACTGGTCCTAATGGTTCCTGTGGAGGACTGAGCTCAACGTCCATCAGGTTCTGAGTAGCTGGTGTCAGGAGGAACCGGCTGGACCAGCCCAGGTGGTCATCAGAACCAGAACCGGGTCAGTGGAGTTCAGGTTCCCTCAACCGAACAGGTTCTTGTTGGGTGTATTGGTTAGAAAGTCTGTTCATGGCTCTCAATGTGTTAGCAGTCAGAACGGTTCTAGGTACCGACCCGGTCCGGCTGCAGACAGGAGGGTGGTGGTGATGTAACGGGTCAGAGGTCCGTCTCTCATCAGGGCAGATTAACAGCTGGATTAATCCCTAATCCTGAGTCCAGAGGCAGATTCTGCAGAACCTCTGACCCAGATGCTCCTGCTGTGGGTCAAAGCAGAACCAACCTGGAACCACAGGCATGGACCGAGTTCTGCTGCTCATATCAGATAAACATTCGCTGTTTGGGTCGGCAGAATAATCCTGGCACCGATATAATCTGGTCTAATCTGAGAGGAACAGCTGCTGCTCACAGCTGGCTGAAGAGCACACGCTCAGAGAGGACATGTGGACACCAGGACTGTAGACACTCAGAGAAGATACTCAAAGAGTGCTGTAGCTGGTCCAGCTAACCTTGAACTAGCTCCCACTGGTCCTGGATCTTCTCCAAACGAATCTTCCTTTCAAGTCAGGTCCAGATGGTCGGGTCAGGTCCAGACCATCAGATCAAGTCCAGTCGCTCAGGTCCAGGTCCAGACGTGAACCTTCAGGTGTCAGAACCTGGTCCAGAGTTCTATATGGTTAGGAAAGTATTTCCTGGATGACGTCACATTTAATGTGGTGAATAATCTGATCTCATCAGAACCTAAAGAGTCCAGAACCACCAATGTCCCTAAGCCCAGCTTAATTAGAACCACAAACCCTGGTTTCCAAGAGAGACCAGTTAGACCTGGGTGGACCTGGGTAGACAACTGGGTGGGTCCAGTAGAACTTAGAAGACAGAGCTGTAGATCCTCACAGATCCAGAGATGTTCTCTCAGGGCCTCTGTTTGGATTGACATGTTCAGGTTCTTATCTTAATAAAGCAGAATAAATTGATCCATTTAATGGTTTGTTTGGTTCCGGATGAACAGTTTGGGTCCAAACGGACCAGCTGCTGTCAGACAGCACCTCCCTGATGGGTCACAAATCCTACCATGATATTAAGAACCAATCAGAGGGCAGCTTTAATCTGCTGCTGCTCATCATCCAGGGTCGGTCCGTGGTCCTCAGAGCGGGCAGGAGGCCAGGTCCATACTGTGCTCTCAGAGTTTGGGTTTAAATCAGAGACATCTGGGCTCTGATTGGTGGGATTAGAGCAACAGGATTAACGTTGGATCTGCAGCAAAGACGGCCAGAGGCAGAGGAAGGTGGATGGAAACGAAGAGAACGGCAAGGACGCTGCCAAAGGGACTGGGACCAGGTTATTCTGGACTTCTTCTACAGAGACCACAGCAGGGACACCAGCAGGTACCACCAAGGGGACTGGGACAGGTTCAGAGAGGACAGGGGCTAATGTCCTTCTTTCCATCCAGGTTAGACCATGTTTGCTGGCCGAGCATCGGCAGCTGGAGCTGCAGGACCATCGGCTGCCATGACTGGAGGGAAAGCTGGGAAGTTCACCGTGGAGGAGCTGTACGGGTTCACCAAGAAGCCAAAGGTGAACAGAGGAACCTCTGCCAAGCAGGAGAACAGCAACAGGAGGAAGGAGGCAAAGGAGAAGGATCTGAGGGACAAGGAGGAAAAGGAGAAGGAGGAGATGGAGCTGGCCTCTCAGATCCTGGAGGCTGCCAGGAGACTCATGGAGAGACGGAGGCTGGAGATCTACCTGAAGGAGTGTGACATCACCTTGGAGCAGAGCAGCATGCCCTACAGGTACGCCATGGGAGGGGGGACAGAAGGGGAACTTAGAACCAGATACCAGACAGGTGTGATCCAGTTAGGACCAGGTACCAGACAGGTGTGATCCAGTTAGGACCAGGTACCAGACAGGTGTGATCCAGTTAGGACCAGGTACCAGACAGGTGG
>NW_015152287.1:46564-47367 GCF_000732505.1 Cyprinodon variegatus
GGACCAGGTACCAGACAGGTGTGATCCAGTTAGGACCAGGTACCAGACAGGTGTGATCCAGTTAGGACCAGGTACCAGACAGGTGGGATCCGTTACCCATTGTAATGTTGTGTTCCTTCCAGTCGGATATACTGGGTTATTGTAGTGCCTCAGACTGACCACTAGATGGTTCTAATGGACCCTAAGTATACTGGTTTCACTGGTTGGTTCTGGTTAACTACTGAGTGGCCGTGTTTAGTCAGGTTACTGGTTGATGACCTGGTAGAGGGTCTATTTGAGTATACCTGCTGGGTTCTGTTCTAAAAGGGTTCTGGTCCAAAAGGGTTAAGTTCTGGTTTAGGTGAAGAACAGACGGGTCCTCAGCAGCGGTACCGCAGTCTGGCTGCTCTCAGCCACCTGAACAGAACCGGGGGTCCAGGTGTAAGTGGTCCTCCAAGGAGCAGAAGAAGAAGCTGCAGGTCCTCCAGGCTAATTAATCACTGCCTGATCAGATGTCTTCATGTTTCCTCAGTCAAGAGACTGGAGTCTGGTTCTGTTGGACTCATGCCCTCTCACTGGGCTTTTATAGAACCGGTCCACCGGGCCTCCAGGCGGGTCAGAAGCAGAGCTGCAGCTTCATCACTGTCCTGTCCTCAGGAGGAAGAGGCTTTTCAGGCGCAGCCATGCATCACTGCATCACTGCCTCACTGCACAAGGACTGAAGGGAGTGTGCACATCAGCCGTGCACGTCAGCCGTGCACGTTAGCCGTGCCTGTGAGCCATGCATGTGTGAAGTTTACGTCAGCCGTGCACGTTAGCCGTGC
>NW_015152287.1:50363-52042 GCF_000732505.1 Cyprinodon variegatus
AGCCGTGCCTGGGCAGCGATTTTTCAGCTTGATGACCGGAGCAGGATTCTCTGCAGGACGACACGTTTTCCTTCAGACACTGACCCTCCCTGACAGCCGACCTTCAGACTGCTGACCCAGCAGGACCTGCCCAGGCCCGCTTTCTATTGACCATGAAGGTTCAGAACCGCCAGACCCTCATGCTAAATTCATGGCGTCTGATCCGCGCCGGTTGGTTCAGCCTCTGGTGTCTCATTAACTTTTCAAAGCTTCATTCATTGAGCCGCGCCGCTCTGCTGGGTCTGCATACCAGCACCAGAAGGTTCTGGAGCTCAGAGAACATCCCGGCCATCTGGTCCAGTGTCACCTAGCAGAACCCAGCAATGCATGCTGGGAGAATAAGGATGGTTTTCACTGTAGCATGGAGGGGGCAGCATCATGCTGAGGGTTCTGGGACCACTACCCAGCCCAGGGTTCTCTCCTGGACCGGTCCAAGAAACCAAAAGAAGATAGCCGTATATCTGTCTCACACAGGGTTCTAACCTGGTTCTGGTTCTGTATGTTCTGGTCCAGAAACTGGGTCAGGGCGGCTCCCAGACTGGGTTCTGAAGGTTCCACCAGGATCATCTGAGGACAGCACAGACTCATTCAGACACTGTGTCTGTAGAGGACAGCTTTGGCTCATGTGTAACAGAACCGGGTCTGTACGAAACCAGTCTGAACGGGTCACAGACAGGAGGGAACATGTCTGCTTTTAGGCCATCTCCTGATCTGCTTGGCCCGCTAGAACCCGCTGCAGATTCAGAGACGTCCTCTGATGGTGGGCCGAGTTATTTTGGTTCTGAAAGAGGCCCGAGTCTTTGGGTTCTTCCTGACCCAGAATAGACAACAAAGCAGCAGGGATCTAAAATAAGCTCCCATGAATCTGGTCCTGATGGCCGGGCCAGGCTATGAGCCTGACTGGGAGGTCTGGTTCTGTTTTTTCAGGCCCGGTTCAGAGTCTAAAGTCCGGTTCTGACTGTGACACCCAGTTCTGTGTGTGAGGTCTGACTGGCAGGATCAGAGCTGCGCTCCATCAGGGCGGCGCTCCATCAGGGCGGCGCTCCATCAGGGCGGCGCTCCATCAGAGCTGCGCTCCAGGCGCCTCAGAGTCCCGCCCCCTGACGCTCGGTTGGAACCTGGACCCGGTTCTGTTTGAGTCCATCGGACTTGGACCCGGTTCTCTTTGAGTCCATCGGACCTGGACCAAGTTCTTTTTTAGTCCATCGGACCTGGACACGGTTCTGTTGAGTTCTGACTGGCAGGATCAGAGTGGGGCTCCATCAGGGCGGCGCTTCATCAGGGCCATCAGAGCTGTGCTCCAGGTGCCTCAGAGTCCCGCCCCCTGACGCTCGGTTGGAACCTGGACCCGGTTCTGTTTGAGTCCATCGGACCTGGACCAAGTTCTGTTTGAGTCCATCGGACCTGGACCCGGTTCTCTTTGAGTCCATCGGACCTGGACCGAGTTCTGTTTGAATCCATCAGACCTGGACCCGGTTCTGTGTGAGTCCATCGGACCTGGACCAAGTCCTTTTTTAGTCCATCGGACCTGGACCCGGTTCTCTTTGAGTCCATCGGACCTGGACCAAGTTCTGTTTGAGTCCATCGGACCTGGACCCGGTTCTCTTTGAGTCCATCGGACCTGGACCAAGTTCTGTTTG
>NW_015152287.1:52727-54008 GCF_000732505.1 Cyprinodon variegatus
GCGGCGCTCCATCAGGGCGGCGCTCCATCAGCGCGGCGCTCCATCAGGGCGGCGCTCCATCAGGGCGGCGCTCCATCAGGGCGGCGCTCCATCAGGGCGGCGCTCCAGGCACCTCAGAGTCCCGCTCTCTGACGCTCAGGCCCATTCAGAGGAGGAAGAGTGGGGGAGGGTCTTTATCGCTGCTTGAGCTGCAGGATGCAGTTAGAACAGAACAGAACCGGGTAGTTCTGGTCCATACGGTGTGACCCACTGGACCCTCTGTGTGGTTCTGTAGTTCTTCGGCCGCTCTGTTGGTCTGGTTTTAATCCAGACACATTGGGCCCGGTTCTGGTTCTGGTTCTTCCTGTTAAGTGGAGCTCTCCTCTCTAATGATCAGATGGTAACTGACCGGATCAGAACACGGGTCGGGTCGTTGGATGCTGCTGGTTTGGACCCAGCACTGTTGATGGATGTTCTGGTTCTACCTGCTGCAGTCATAGAGCATGGTCACCATGGCAACGACCAACGGTCCTCAACGTAAACAGACATGGAGGTCCAGTGGTGGCGCTGCCTGGAGGTTCTGCAGAACCTCTGAGAGTGGAGTTCACTGGTTCTGAGGTTCCTTCCTGTTGGAGGGAGGTGTTCCTCTCTGCTGTCGCTTCATGCATGTGAAGAGCTGAGCAGAACCACTCCAGAACCGGGCCATACTGGATCTCCTGAGAGGGGCTGGACTCTGCTAAAGAACCAACATCTAACGGGTTCCTGTGGATGAAATGGACCAGGTCTGTAAAGAGACGTGGAGATCCAACATGGACCGGTTCTTTGTGAGTCCATCAGACCTGGACCCGGTTCAGTGTGAGTCCATCAGACCTGAGCCCGGTTGTGTGTAAGTGCATCGGACCTGGACCCGGTTCTGTGTGAGTCCATCGGACCTGGACCCAGTTCTGTTTGAGTCCATCGGACCTGAACCCGGTTCTCTTTGAGTCCATCGGACCTGGACCCGGTTCTCTTTGAGTCCATCGGACCTGGACCCAGTTCTCTTTGAGTCCATCGGACCTGGACCAAGTTCTGTTTGAGTCCATCAGACCTGGACCCGGTTCTCTTTGAGTCCATCGGACCTGGACCAAGTTCTGTTTGAGTCCATCGGACCTGAGCCCGGTTCTGTGTGAGTCCATCGGACCTGGACCAAGTTCTGTTTGAGTCCATCGGACCTGAGCCCGGTTCTGTGTGAGTCCATCGGACCTGGACCAAGTTCTGTTTGAGTCCATCAGACCTGGACCCGGTTCTCTTTGAGTCCATCGG
>NW_015152287.1:57456-58752 GCF_000732505.1 Cyprinodon variegatus
GGTTTTCTGACAGGAACCTGGGGAAGTCTGGACTCAGAGTGTCCTGCCTGGGTCTGGGTGAGTCCTGCAGAACACCAACACCATGTATGCAGTCTGTACATATATGGAACCAGAACCATTCTCTCTGTTTCCACAGGAACCTGGGTGACCTTCGGCTCTCAGATCTCTGAAGAGGTAACTACTGAGTGTGCCTGTCAGACAGGAAGCAGGGCTGCTTTAACCCTCTGATGTTAGAAAACATGGCTGCCATCTGCTGATGGTCTCTAGGAGCTTTAATCAGCAGAATAATGGCTGGGGTTCATGGTTTCCACAGAGCCGGTGTGTGGAGGAAGGTGAGGCAGAGGCCTCCTCCAGGGAACTTCCCTTTAACCGGCCGTCCATTTTCTCCAACAACCGCAGCGTTAGCTGGTTAGCTGGTTAGTGGTTAGCTGGGTACCTGGTCAGGTGTTTAGAAAGTTAACTGATTAGCCAGTTAACTGGTTACCTGGTCAGCTGGTTAGCTGGCTACCTAGTTAGCTGGTCAACCAGCTAACTGGTTACTTGGTTAGATAGTTAGCTGATTAGCTAGTTAGCTGCCCAGATGGTTACCTGGTTAGCTGTTCAGTTGGTTAGCTGGTTATCTGGTCAACTGGTTAGCTGGTTACCCAGTTAGCTAGTTAGCTGATTAGCTAGTTAGCTGAATAGCTAGTTAGCTGGGTACATTTCTGGTCCAAAGCTTGGAATCCATTGGAAGAAGTTGGTAGTGGGGATATAAGGCTGTTATGACAGACGTCTCTCAGGTTGGACCTGAAGACATCTCCGTTCAGTGTTAGCATCAGAGCAATGATGTGTCCTCAGGATGGTGGACAAGGAAAGAACCGTGATTCAGGGTAGTTCAATGAAGACAATAGACAGACTAAGGTGGACTGAAAGGGTTCTTAAAGAGTTCTAACAGGCCCCTTTAGTGAACTGTCCCTCAGTGGGGTAGGAGTATGTAGGAGGCCTTGGCCTTGGCCTTGGCCATGGACATGACATGAGATACAACCCAGAGACGGGTCATGGACATGATGTCCCGGATAGAACCCAGAGAGTACTGGTTTATTGTCTGTCAGGAGGTCTGTGCTGTAAATGTCGTGTCAGTGGATTTACTGGGAATGCTGGGAGCATCCTGTATGGTGGACAATTACGTAACCATGGTAACTGATGGCTGTGTGTGTAGATGGCAGAGAGTGTGATGACGGTGGCCTATGACAGCGGGGTGAACCTGTTCGACACGGCAGAGGTTTACGCATCAGGAAGGTAAACACTCCCTGTCCC
>NW_015152287.1:60471-62041 GCF_000732505.1 Cyprinodon variegatus
CCTCTCTGTCCCCATCCCAGTCCCCAGTCCCTGTCTCATCAGCAGCTGTTTTGTAGTTTATATTTTCACTCTGATCAAAGAACGTTGACTTTCTAGAAGCTTCACATTTCATAAATAAACTTTATAGATGACAATAAACGGGTTATTTTTATTCTCCTTTGATTCTCAAATAACAATCTATTTCTGGACAGTAGCTATTTTCAGTGTTTTATGCCTAAATAAAGCGGTTGATGACATCATCATTATCTTTCAGAGCAGAAAGGACTCTGGGGAACATCCTGAAGAAGAAAGGATGGAGGTAAACTCTGCTCCTCTCCTCCGACTGTCTGCATTTATTACCTTAGAAACTCTGCTAATGCTAAGAACGGCTAACTTTAGCTCAGGCCCTGGTCTCTGAAGAGCCAATCAGCTGCCAGGCCCTGGTTGCTATGGCTACTGTCTGAGGGAGCTGCAGCACAGCAGAGAGGGCTTCAACCTGAGGGAGTCAGGGTGGAGTCAGCTTGCCCTAAAACTCTGAGTGGGGGCCTGTCTGCTTCCTAGCTCGGTGGCGGTCTGCCCCCTTTCCAGCTCGGTGGCGGTCTCCCCCCTTTGCCAGCTCGTTGGGGGTCTGCCCCCTTGGCAGCTTCTTTGGGGTCTGCCCCCTTTCCAGCTTCTTTGGGGTCTGCCCCCTTTGCAGCTCGGTGGGGGTCTGCCCCCATTCCCAGCTTATTTGAGGTCTGCCATCTCCCCAGCTCAGTGGGGGTCTGTCCGCTTCCTAGCTCGGTGGCGGGTGCCCCCTTCCCAGCTCGTTGGGGGTCTGCCCCCTTTGCAGCTTCTTTGGGGTCTGCCCCCCTCTTGGTGCTCTAAGCTCCTCCTCTTTCTCAAAGTGACTGATTAGAACTTGCAGGAATCTGACTTGTTTCTCTGACAGGAGGTCCAGTTACGTGGTCACCACCAAGATCTACTGGGGAGGACAGTGAGTATTGAATCTATTCATTCTATCTCCTCATTATTGGCCACTTTATTAGGAACACCTGCCCTAGTGTGAGAACGCTGTCAGCCAATCACGTTGCAGAAGCTGCAACAAGAAAACGAAAGTTACTACCGTAACTATGGTTCTATGAAATAGAACCAGCAGCAAAAAGTTGATCAATGCAGAAAGGAGGATTTAGGTGACTGATTGTGGCAAAGCTGTAGGCACCAGACGGTCTGATGATGTTCAGAACCTGTTGATCTAATGGGGGTTCAACCAAAACTACTCGTAGGGAGGTGTGACTGTGGTTATTTTTGACTAGAACTGACTGTATGACACTTTGACCTGTAGGGGGCGCAGGGCTGAGCGTGTCTGTTTGTTTACAGGGCGGAGACGGAGCGGGGGTTGTCACGGAAACACATCATCGAAGGTAAACAACCCACTCGCCTGTTTTATTTCATTTTAGAGCTGCTTTTCCTACATTTCCCACAATGCTTTGAGATCAGAGACCCTGACAGCATCAGGCCGGTTTACGTCTCAGTTTGATTAGAACAGAAAGAAATAACCTGATTGGAACATCTGGAATGGATATCTCTGTGGAGGTCGGGTAGGTCTATG
>NW_015152287.1:62051-63984 GCF_000732505.1 Cyprinodon variegatus
ACCTGCAAAAGAACTGCAGTAGACCTGCAGCAGACCCCCAGTAGACCTGCAGAAGAACTGAGGTAGACCTGCAGCAGACCTCCAGTAGACCTGCAGAAGAACTGAGGTAGACCTGCAGCAGACCTCCAGTAGAAATGCAACAGACCTCCAGTAAAATTGCAGCAGACCTCCAGTAGACCTGCAAAAGAACTGCAGTAGACCTGCAGCAGACCTCCAGTAGACCTGCAGAAGAACTGAGGTAGACCTGCAGCAGACCTCCAGTAGAAATGTAACAGACCTCCAGTAGACCTGCAGAAGAACTCCAGTAGACCTGCAAAAGAACTGCAGTAGACCTGCAGCAGACCCCCAGTAGACCTGCAGAATAACTGAGGTAGACCTGCAGCAGACCTCCAGTAGAAATGCAACAGACCTCCATTAGACCTGCAGCAGACCTCCTGTAGACCTGCAGCAGACCTCCATTAGACCTGCAGCAGACCTCCTGTAGACCTGCAGCAGACCTCCTGTAGACCTGCTATAGGCCATCGGAGGGCCTCCAGCAGACTTCTAACAGACCTGAAACAACTTCAATTGACCTGCAATAGACCTCCTCCCATCCTAACCAGACGTTTTATTGAACCTCCATCCAACCTTCAGTAGACCTTTTCTGAAAGAACCAAAGAGAGGAAGAGCTAAAGTCTAAGTGACTCCAGTTTCTCCTTGTTGTAGAGTAAACAGACTTCTACCTGAGATCATCTGCGCCGTTAGCCTAGCTGTAGATAAACTGGTTCCTCTGTGTTTGGACCTGGGTAACCACAGCTAGTGTCAGTCATGTCTCTCCTTAGCTGTGTCCCGTCCTCAAAGACTGGTCCACCTGAGCTCAGCACATGTCAGAGTTGATGACAGCTGTTTAGACGCGTCAGTTTTGACCTTGAGGCTGAAAATAACCTGTTTTTGTCTCAGTTTATTAGATTATGTGGCTATGATGGGAATGACAGTGTGTGGCGGTCTGTGTGTGCTGCAGGTCTGCGTGGGTCTCTCTCCAGGCTACAGCTGGACTATGTGGACATCGTGTTCGCCAACAGGAGTGACGTCAATGCGCCTATGGAGGGTCAGGCATCACACCCACCCACTGTGACCTCCGCCCCGCTGTGCCTCACCCTCTTCTGGTTGTGTTGCAGAGATCGTGCGTGCGATGACCTTCGTGATCGAGCAGGGTTTGGCCATGTATTGGGGGACGTCCCGCTGGAACGTGGTGGAGATCATGGTAGAACCTGTAGAACGTGTTTCAGTGTCTCCTACAGCTGGCTGGGTCTCACCTGGGGTGTCTTTGGGGTCAGGAGGCGTACTCCATCGCCCGCCAGTTCAACCTGATTCCCCCGGTCTGTGAGCAGGCAGAGTACCACTACTTCCAGAGGGACAAGGTGGAGCTGCAGCTGCCTGAGCTCTACCATAAGATCGGTAGGAACAGCCAGACACCCGCTATATAGAACCTGTCTGACAACATGAAGTAGGCCAGTAGTCAGTCATTGTACCACTGAGCCAGGTCCCAGGTTAAGGTCAGTCTGAAGGCTTGTGTTCTGGGTCAGATCCAAGTCAGGACTAAATGTCTTTGTTTAGTCGATTGAAGGGAGAAAACCATTTTGCTGGTCCTAGCTAACACTACGTACTGCTAACTAGCTTTAACTGATGCTGGGACAGACTAACTCGGACCTGTTAATCCTGGTGTAATGTGATGTTACGTCCTCTGGTGGACAGTGAGGCTGAGGACTACAGGGACAGCAGATGTCCAAGTTCTGGTTCTGAATAACGTCCAAATGTCTTTAGGAGTGGGAGCCATGACCTGGTCTCCGCTAGCCTGCGGTCTGCTGACGGGGAAGTACAACCAGGGCGTCCCCGAAAGCTCCAGAGCCGCCATGAAGGTAGGACTATGTCCTAAGTTCACCTAGAGACTGTA
>NW_015152287.1:64952-66098 GCF_000732505.1 Cyprinodon variegatus
GTTCTGTGTTTCATGCAAAAAGGCCGTCTATCCAGAGAGTTCAGCTGTACTTTATTCAGCTATTTTAACGATCACCTCGGCCTCCATATTGACTTCCTCCAAACCCTTTCCCAGCATACCTAGCGATACCTGCTAGGCTACGGCAGGTGATAAGGGACAGAAACCTACTTTGCATCCATAATACAACATCTAGCAGACGACTTTATCCAAGCCTCTGATTGAAAGACAAACCTGTGGGTCTGCAGTGGAGGATTTTTCACTCTCTGGCTCTACCTGCTGGTTTCTATCTGTTATTATCAGGGTGTTATAAATCAGTGTCCTTTCTGTCTGTCTCTAAATGTTTTTATGGATAAAAGACCTTTTTTAGGGTTTTTATCACATGTTTTTAGTCTCTTTGACAGTTTTTATTCATTCATTGGAGAAGTTTGCCAGACTATAGAAACAAACCAAAGGCCAGACGGTTTTAATCAGTGAAGCAAAGATGGCGGATTATTTGTCCCGCAGAGACAGACGGGTGTGTCTCTGTCTTCCAGCCTGGTGTCTGCGCAGTGAAGGCGTCAGCTCGGTCCTGCTGGGAGTGTCCAACACGGAGCAGCTTCTGGAGAACCTGGGCTCTCTCAGGGTATCAGAACCTCAACGTAGACACGGTCAGAACCAAGTCCGGCTCAGATCCAGAGTCTGTAGACCACAGGAAGTGATGTAACGCTCTCCTGTCTCCCTGAGGACAGATCGTTAACGGGGAAGAAAGAAGCAACATGTCCTCCGCTCTGATGACCTCACTGAGCGGACCTGGTTCTGACTGTAGCCGTGGTTCTGATGCGTCCACCACCAGTAACTCCATCCTATTCCTCTGACAGGTCCTGACCCAGCTGACTCCGCCCCTCATTGCAGAGATGGACGCGTTGCTCGGCAACAAGCCACGAAACCCCAAGAAGGAGCGACGGAGCTGAGGAGGAGGAGGAGGAGGAGGGACCTTCATCAGGAGACACTGGAGGACAGACAGACAAGGAGTGGACAGTAGAGCCTCACTGTCCAGATGGGACTCTGGTCGCCATGGATACAGAGACTCTAGATGTTCTGACATAGATCCATCATTAATCACCTGAGCATCTGTGAGGATCTACATCTGCTGTCCAATCAGCTTCT
>NW_015152287.1:67184-68641 GCF_000732505.1 Cyprinodon variegatus
CCTATACCCAGAACCCTGACCCAGAAGGTCCAGCGTGAACATCTGTCCATCAGTCCACTACCCACTTTAGTCAGAGGAACCTGGTTCTGAAAATCCATCTTTGGACGTTGCCCTTCCAGGGAGGCAATACTTTGGACCAGATCTGTGTGTGCATGTTCTAGGTTCTGTTCTGCTGTTGGACCCATAGAACTAAAACCCTGATGTGTGTCTGTGTGGGACAGGGGGTCCAATCTGGACTCACTGAACCGGACCTACAGAACCCAGAGAACCTGTGTAGAGAACTCCTGTTAGAACCTTTCAGAACTTTTCTTCTTTCAGCATGAAGATTAAAACTTCCAATAAACCTGAGATGAAATATGGATAATAAATAAATATAATAATAAAGATGATAATACCAACAACATTAGTCGTCATCATCATCATCATCATCATCATCATCATCATCACGGACCCCTCCCCCTCCAGGATCCTTTACATCCTAGGCAGTTAATAAGGGTCGGTAACACGCTGTCCTCCTATTGGTCAGTTCTGTTGCCAGGCAGAGTTCCCAGAGAGCATAGATCACCTGATCTTAGATCTGCTCCTCCTGTTGAAGCTGATATTTCTGTTTGTCATCACAGTGATGAAATAATGATTCATCTTTCAGGATTCAAACAGAAACGAACCTTTATTAACACTTTAAACATTAACAACAGAAACCGGATCCGTGAATCAGATTCCAGAATAAAATCAAGCTTTGGTCCCAAATATGAGCCGACTGACGACCATAGATCTACCTGTACTAGAGCGAGCACACATAGAGCTTTAACTGGGAAAACATCTAGAGATCTGATGGGGTTCTGGTACCAGTGCCTGCTTTTAGCTCCGACCCAGTGAGACCGAAATAGAACGGTGAGCCGGTCCTCTTTGGACTCCGTCAGAACATTGTTCTGTCTCTGTGATTAACGGCCTCTGGTTCTGTCGGACCTCCTGTGGCTGCTGGTTGGGTAACGTGTTTACTGCTGCTGTCGGTTCACCACAGCTTTACCGGGCCGTCCCTCTGGACCCGTCCGTCCCTCTGGACCCTTCCCTGGGGACATTCTGGGCCTGCTCTGCTGGAAGGAAACACAGAGGAGGTTCTGGTGGGCCATCAGAACTCCTCAAGGTTCTGTAGGCAGCAAAACCTGATTCACAGCTGCTTTCATGACCCAGTTACACCTTCCAGAATGTTCTGATCCATTTAGATCGTCAGGTTAAAGGTTCTGATCCGTTTAGATCATCCAGCTGAAGGTTCTGATCCGTTTAGATCATCCAGTTAAAGGTTCTGATCCGTTTAGATCATCCAGTTAAAGGTTCTGATCCGTTTAGATCATCCAGTTAAAGGTTCTGATCCGTTTAGATCATCCGGTTAAAGGTTCTGATCCGTTTAGATCATCCAGTTAAAGGTTCTGATCCGTTTAGATCATCCGGTTAAAGGT
>NW_015152287.1:68929-70056 GCF_000732505.1 Cyprinodon variegatus
ACCGTCTCCTCTGGGCCAGAACTTCTTCATCCAGAGGAGACGGTTCTGGATGAAGAAGTTCTGGCCCAGAGGAGACGGTTCTGGCCCAGAGGAGACGGTTCTGGAGTTATTTCAGGAATGTGGAGTTCTAATGAGGGGCGGACTGTGGTTTCCTCCACAGACATGGAGTAACAGCAGAACCAGAACCAGAACTCGGACCCAGACTGTAAATCAGCCTGTTGTTATTGTTGCTGCTGGGCGGGTCGCTGTAGGAGGGGGGCAGAACCGGTGGGTCACATGACCACAGCCCACTTCCTGCCAAACACACAATAAGAGACCAGGACCTGCAGACCCACCCAGAAACCTCCAGAACCACCATCCATCTGAAGCTTCAGGACCGACCCGTTTGGACCAGCATGTGGATGTTTGTGATCCTCATCAGCCTGCTGGATCAGAACCAGGCAGCTCCTGTAAGAATGGATCTCATTATGGGTTCATCAGAACCGAGTCGGATCAGTGACCCGTGTTTGTGTTTGAACAGCTACCAGAACACCATGGAGCATTCCAGATGGTTCTGCAGGATCAGCTGGCCCAAACCGCAGTAAGTCTGTAAACCCAGGAGGTGGTCTGAACCAGAACCCTGTCTGGTTCTGAACCAGAACCATGTCTGGTTCTTTTAACTAGAGAAAGGTCACACCGGGCTGAAGGCCTTTGGACATGTCAGGTACTGGACCTCAGAACATCAGAACTAACCGTTCAGATATGAACTGCGTTCAGATGTTCTCTTTTGTTCTTTGGACCTTGGTTCTGTTCCTGTTGTTGATCAGAACTTTACCGGAACCATCTGAGGTCAGAGAGCTGCTGTGGTTCTGGTTGAGGTCCGATAGGGTCTGAGTGGGGTTAGGTTTGGTCTCATTGGGGAGTCACTGGGTCCATGCTGGGTGTGAGTGGGTCTTAGTGGGTCTAAGTGGGTTTCATAGTGGGTCTGGGTGAGTTTATAGTGAGTCTTAGTGGGACTGAGTGGGTTATGGTGGGTCCTACTGGGCCTTAGTGGGTTTATAGTGAGTATTAATGGGACTGAGTGGGTTATGGTGGGTCCTACTGGGCCTTAGTGGGTTTATAGTGAGTATTAATGGGACTGAGTGGGT
>NW_015152287.1:74476-75304 GCF_000732505.1 Cyprinodon variegatus
TAGAGGGTTTATAGTGGGACTGAGTTGGTTAAGGTGTGTCCTACTGGGTCTTAGTGGGTTACAGTGGGTCTTAGTGGGTTCACAGTGGGTCTTAGTGGGTTTATAGTGAGTCCTAATGGGACTGAGTGGGTTAAGGTGTATCCTAGTGGGTCTTAGTGGGTTTATAGTGAGTCTTATTGGGACTGAGTGGGTTATGATGGGTCCTAGTGGATCTTAGTGGGTTAATATTGAGTCTCAGTGGGACTTAGTGGGATATGGTAGGTTTTAGTGGGTCATAGTGAGTTCATAGTGGATCTTAGAGGGTTTATAGTGGGACTGAGTTGGTTAAGGTGTGTCCTACTGGGTCTTAGTGGGTTACAGTGGGTCTTAGTGGGTTCACAGTGGGTCTAAGTGGGTTTATAGTGAGTCCTAATGGGACTGAGTGGGTTAAGGTGTATCCTAGTGAGTCTTAGTGGGTTAATATTGAGTCTAAGTGGGACTTAGTGGGATATGGTAGGTTTTAGTGGGTCATAGTGAGTTCATAGTGGATCTTAGTGGGTTTATAGTGGGACTGAGTGGGTTAAGGTGTGTCCTACTGGGTCTTAGTGGGTTACAGTGGGTCTTAGTGGGTTTATAGAGAGTCCTAATGGGACTGAATGGGTTAAGGTGTATCCTAGTGGGTCTTAGTGGGTTCATAGTGGGTCATAGTGGGTTTATAGTGAGTCCTAGTGGGACTGTGTGGGTTATGGTGGGTCCTAGTTGGTTTTAGTGGGTTTATAGCAGGTCTTAGTCCCACTAAGACTCACTATAAACCCACTATGACCCACTATGAACCCACTAAGACCCACT
>NW_015152287.1:76039-77737 GCF_000732505.1 Cyprinodon variegatus
GTGGGTTCATAGTTGGTCTGAGTGGGGTTTTTAGTGGGTGTTAGTGGGTCATAGACGGTTCATAGTAAAAGAAAAAGATAAGAGGAGGCAGGACATCCTTACCCAATGCCTCTTGATAAGCTGAACCTTGGCGATGTACCACCTACTAGTTTAATTGAACTCTAGCTCAGTAAATTTAGCTGCCAAAGCCAAACTTTTTCAAAGATTGTAAAATGAATTGATGCTCCACTGAATCAAAATCCTTGTAAAAGTATAAAAATAATATAAAACCATTTTCACAGACCATTCCTGGGTAGTCCAGGATATGTGATATTAGCCTGATATTGTTGGTTATGTGTCTGACTGTCAGACTGAGTCTCACTCATTATTGAATCCAGTTCCATTTTTAATCTTTTGGCTGATATGGTAGCAAACATCTTATAATCATTGTTTAGTAAAGAAGTTGGGCTCCAATGATCTAAAAATGGTTCTTCTTTACCAGATTTTAGAGTCAAGGTCACATAGTTCCATTTACCTTTTAGAAATCTTTTTAACCGTTAAGGCTTTCATAAAGTTATCAGCTGTTCTCTGACAGAATTTGGAGCTGTTCAACTTTTGGTAAAATCACTACAATAAGAAGCTAGAGATCGATAATCATCAACCATAATTAACACTGTTTATGATGTTCATTTTGAATGATGTCTCTCAAGATTAATAAAATAATGTGAATGTTGTTCAGCCTTTTCCAGCCAGCTTGTTCTCGATCTAACAAAGGCCTCCATGGCTTTTTGTTTAACAGGTCATCTAATTCAGCTTCTAGGTTCCAAAGCTCCTGGTTCTCCTCTGCTGATAATGACTTAGGGAGGTTTGGGCATAACTGAGTGATCCTGGTGATCACACTGACCTTTGGGCTCCTTTATTTTTAGCAATATCACCACTAACTTTCCTAAAATACTGACCAATCTAGAATTTAAAACGTTTAACAATATTGTTTTTCTCTTTTGGCCTCAGACCAATAATAGGTCGTCCATAATTTGACCTGTTCCTTAACTGTGTTGATTAATAATAACGAGCTATTGAGTTTCCAGAAGGCTGAATGAGTGATTTAGAGGTAGATGGGTTCTTCCTGGTTATACTCTTGCAGCAGTGTGTTGCAGTGAGCTTGATGCAGACATTTTTGTTTTATGCTCAGTATTGAAGCGTGGTCTCAGCTACACGCTGTGGGTCTAGATACGGCCGAGGCGGCGAGGAAGTGGGGGCGAGTTTAGTCCGACGACGGAGGGACATGAGGGCCAAAAAGAGCGGAGATCCAGGTGGTAAAAGGGTCCCAGCGTTCTCGCGCACCTCGCTCCTCTAGAGGGTCAAACTTCACGAGTTGTTTTCCACAATTTCAGTTATAAAAACAAACCAACTTCCTCCTGTCTGCAGTCAGCTACAATTAGGGAGAGGTGAAGCGGAGCATCTGTGGAGGGGGCGGGACGTCTGGAGCCGAAGTATTGAATTGCACCCATTGCACTGATATTGAATCTATAACGCAGAGGAATTATTATTTTTCAGTGAATGAAGCTTTAATAGGAATAGATGGAGTACAACTTTTCTACTTCTGTTGTTTGCTGTTGTTTCTAAAAAAAAAAGAAGCATAATGATATTACAGCTTTCATTGATTTATTTCAAATTTGAAACATTGTCTAGCCTGTAAGGTAAAAAAAGAAACAATGA
>NW_015152287.1:79462-81794 GCF_000732505.1 Cyprinodon variegatus
AAGACATCATCCTCATCTTCCTCCTCCTCCTCTTCCTCTTCATCTTCCTCTTCAGACTCCTCAGAGTCCAGTCAGCAGCCCATGGTAAGAACCAAGCCAGAACCAGAACACTCCTCACATCCACTCTGCTGCTGTAGCAGAACTAATCACTTTGTCTGCAGGTCACCGGCACGCCTCCTGTCCCCCAGCAGAAGACATCGTCCTCATCTTCCTCCTCCTCCTCTTCCTCTTCATCTTCCTCTTCAGACTCCTCAGAGTCCAGTCAGCAGCCCATGGTAAGAACCAAGCCAGAACCAGAACAGTCCAGTTCTAGTTCAGGTGAATATCCACGCCCTGCAGCAGTCCAGGAAGTAATCACTACATTACCCAGAATGCTCAGCAGCAGCAGCAGCAGTCAGAGGTTCTGATTAGGAGGTCAGAACCAGAACCACAGATTAGTTAAACCGTCGTTCTGAAACCAGAACAGCTGCAGGATTTCCTGTTTGCTCTGATCCCAGAAAATAAAACCATAAAAACTTTATTTACTTAAAGTCCAGGTGACATACTAAAAAAATGAACTTTATTAATAATAAGGACAAACAAACAAAAGAAAAAAAAACAAACAAACAAAATATTAAAAAAAAAACCAAAATGAGACAATTTACTGTGTTTGGTTTAATGAAATATAAGCATGAAATATTACAGAGAAGCAAAGGTTCTCCCACTTTAACGAAGGAATCCATCACTTCCTGTTTCCCTGGAGAATAAAACCGGACCAGAACCTGGTTCTGTTCTCCACAGGGAGGAGGAGAAAACAGATGATGTTATAAGGCAGCCATGTTGGATGTGGGGCCTGTAGAGGAGCGACTCCGCGGGGCGTTCATGTTCTGTCAGTGAGAAATCAGACGGATCAGAACCTTTTACCTGCAGGAAGAAGCGGGTCGGACAGAACCACCAAACATCATGATGGATCCAAAGATCAAAGTGAAACAGAAGGTCCTGATCGGACCTGTCAAGGTGTTCTACTTCCTGTCTGGTTTGAAGGCGTCTTCCACCAATTGAACTAAAGAGTTCTCCGATTGGTCAGATCCAGCTGCCAATCAAACTTTATTTAGCGAGCAAATAATAAAAACAGGAAGAAGAAAATCAAACGATTAAACAGAGAGAACTGATACCAGCAGCAGAGATCCCTACAAGTTTTTAGTTATTTTATAAATAAAGTTTTTATTTAAATAAGTTTTTATTTAAATAAGTTTTTATTTATTTTATAAATAAAGTTTTTATTTAAATAAGTCTTTATTTATTTTCTAAATAAAAACAGGAAGAGCCGACAGGATCAAAGATCTACGATCACTGAGATGTTTCACTACTAGCAGTAAATGTGACTGTTTCCACAGATGTTCCAACCGCTGAAGGACCGACAGCAGCTGGAGAACACGGTAACACCCTCACACCCTGAGCCGCGCTCTGTCCGGCCCCCAGGGCCCGATTCAGAGAGTGGGATTATCCTAATCTGAGTGGGGAGCAGTAATCCTGGTTATGATCAGGAGGTTCTCTCTAGAACAGGTGATATCAGCCCGTTCACTGATACCTGAGTTCAATCACCTGACTGTCATCCAGAGAAATGACCGTGATGCTCAGAAACCAGCAACCAGAGCTGCTTAATCTGGGAATAAACTGGAATAAATCAGGATAAACTGGAATATCCTGGTTTATAGCCTGGTCCAGCTTTCTGAAACGGGCCCAGGTGTCCTCAGAGGACAACCATCACCTGTCTGACATCACTGTAATAATGATGATGTCATTTCCTGTAGGCAGTGGAGCAGGTGGACTCACTGGAGGTGAGATGTCAAAGTTTATCTAAGTTCACTTTCAGGCAGAAGGTCACATGACCCTCCCTGTGTCTGTGTTTCAGAGCTCAGAGCTCCTGCTGCCTCCCAGTAACACCAGCAGCACCAGTCTGAGAGACGGAGGACCTGCTGAGGGCACAGAAGGTCAACATGAGGTGACTGTCTCCTCCTCCTCCCCCGACCAACATGACACTCACCCCCCTAAGTGGACTCCACCCCTCTAACATACTCCTCCCCCATAAGTGGACTCCACCCCTCTAACATGACTCCTCCCCCATAAGTGGACTCCACCCCTCTAACATGACTCCTCCCCCATAAGTGGACTACCCCTTCCAACTTGGCTCCTCACCTCCAACATTGCTCCTCCCGCCTAATTGGAATCCTTTGTTCTAATATGTGACTCCCCTCCCCTAATTTTAATCCTTCCCTCTAACATGACTCCTTCCCTCTAACATGACTCCTTCCCTCTAACATGACTCCTTCCCTCTAACATGACTCCTCTC
>NW_015152288.1:0-15375 GCF_000732505.1 Cyprinodon variegatus
AAACCTCCAGCAGAACCAGGCTCAGTGTGAGCGCCCATCTGCTGAGGCCGACTGGGGTTCAAGGAGACAGAAGCAGAGATACAATAAGAAGCAGCGATACAAAAGACAATTGTAAACCAGCTCAAAATTTGGTCCCGGAAACACACAGCCAGACAGATGAGCTCCAAGCCGGCTCCCATGTCAAAGGAAGAGGATGGCACATCTAGCCGACCAACTCCATCAAGGCCTTAACATCAGCTAAATAATTTTTATGATGTCTTTAGAAAAGAAATGCTGGGACTGCCAAAAATTCTTAATGTGTAGTCTCTGCTTATCTTCTACTGGTATATCATTTGTGAAACTTTGATGTGATTTTAAGACCTATTTATTATCCTGGATGCTTTGACTTAGACAAACTTTTGTGTCGTTTTGTATACACAGAGTCTATAAAAAACGAGATTCTGATACATACAGCTTTCATAACAGTGAACTGGCATCAGCTTAGCAGTGAAATGAACATTTCCATTTATAAAGTGCAGCAGTGATCAAAAATAAATAAATAGATATGGTTCAAAATGCAGTAGAAACACTGAGTTGAGTGCTATTTTGAAGATTCGCCATATAGTGCAAGTAGGTATAATGTTTACGGTGTGATGCAGAGTCTTGATTTGTGACTTGATTAGAGTTTTTTCACAGTTCAACAGTTATCCTGCACAAAAATTGAAATGTAGACGATTGGTTTCATGTAAAAAAGTTGCATTTTTGTAATGGCTGGTACGCCTCTTTAATGTCATCTGAAGAACTTCAGTATCATTGGTGGTCCCTCATTTTAAAAGGGTTTAAAAAGAGTGTGTTCCCACTATGGATGGTTCCTACTTCCTTAACTCCTTCAGGTTAGACCAATTGTTGAACCTCAGATTTGGGATAAGACTTTTGGCTTGGCTTTGGATAGTAGAGCAGATCTTTAACCATGGTTCTGTTGTTGGTTTTATGGTTTAGATCAGTATAATATGATGAGTATTTGCTCAAAGTTAAGAAGCTCTAAGATCTTGATATAAGATGGGTCTTGTTTTTAATCACACTAGTGCAGCTCCAGCTTATTGTGAAGAGCTGACACTGAAAGAGAAGGTTTAGGTTATTAAATGGTGCCTTTGCATCACTTTGTCTTCTGGACGTTGCCCCTTCACACACTGCAAAGGGGCAAATGTTTTCATTAAAACGCAGAACTGCTTTAATACATTTGTTATTGTGTCAAGAGTCACATGAAGTCACTAAATTGGAACCAAATTACAACTCTAAAACTTTTCGATACAGATTTCGTTGAGTTGCGAAGATGGGGCCAAGCATAATTTGTTAAACTCACAAGCAACAACACCAAGTAGCAATGCTTCCAGAGTACATTGGTAAGCTATTCTCAAATCTTGAAAAAATAGATGTAGAGATTTTAAACCCATCACAGTAAATCCATTATTGTGCTTGTTAATGATAAACAAGGAAAGTAAATATACATTTGTGAAAATTCAGACCCCATCCCTCTATTTACTATCTATTATTAATGTTTCATTTGATTTTTTTAGTGAAGGCATTATTTTTGTTGTTTAAATTGCAAATTGATAAATAGTTCTTGTCAGTGTCTCATTTTTGTGTAAATGGGCCAAGAAAGCTATATGGGCTTCAGGAATGGCCCCAAAAAAAGAAAAACTGGGCCTATAGCCTCTATGATACCAGAGGCCTAGCAGTGGCATTTTTTATGCCTTAGATTGGTTTAAAGGGGAAATTAGATGTAAAATGAAATGCTTCTTATTGATTATCATTTTAAAATTCAAAGGCTTCATTTATTGAATTTGCATCTTAAGTCCTTTCTGACCTTTCTGTGAAAAAATACCATATGGCATGTGATGATATTTGTTAACCACACACAGTTGTATGTGGTTGACAAATACTATGACAAGTTTTAAGGAATGTATATTCACTTTCAGTGAACCCTACTTTTTAAGAAGCCATGATCGCTGGCTCAGCAAAATAAGATCTTTACAAATTGGTTTCAGTGGACAGTTATACATTGAGTAATAATGTCACATCCTTTGCCAGCAGAAATTGTGGATGTTAAAAAAGGGAAATAGATACTAGTCTTACTCCACTTAGTATAGGATGTTTGAGTTCAAATATTCAACATCCTGGCCAAACTTTTTTGAGAAGGAAATATGAATCCATTTTTAAGGCCCTAAAATATATATATATATATATATATATATATTGAAATATATATATAAATATTTTTTATTTTCTTTTTTTAATGTTTTTTTGTGTTTTACCAATTATTTTCTTCATTTGTTAATGAAGAGTTGGACCATGTTAGCAAATATGTTCTCCAAAATAAGTAACACAGGACAAATGTATTAATATGTGACGTGTAATATTCTTAAACCAGTAGTGTGCAATTTCAAAAAATGTTGGCTAATTACGCGTTTCAAAAAAAAAAAAAAAGTTGAACATCTTGTTTGGACCTGAGTGATTTGATTGGCTGAGATCCGTACACACCGCGTAGTAATGACGTTAATTTACAAAGACGAATGATGTGGCAAAAATCAAAGGGCGAGTGGAAAGAAGTAGTTCCGTTCTTACATCTCTAATCACAGACTAAAGTAATAAAGCCAAGACATTCTGATTTAGACTTTAACTCGCCGATATTTTCATTAGCTATATACAACAAGTGGTTTCGAATATAACACATTTTTAATGTTATTCACTTTTTTAAAGAAATGTGACAAGGTATTCATCCGCATCATCGACTGCACTTTCATTTCCGGGATGTTTTAAGTGCTGACCAACCTCCATCGCCATTGCAGGACCAGGGAGTCGGTGTAGTGGCAGTCGGTAATTAGCCGGGGAAACACCTCAACCGAAAGCTGACGGGACGAATGAAAAGTACCAACATACCGACAACACGCTCTGCGGAACCTTTAAAATCATTTGACAAGTGGGCTTTAGAGTAGAGGCTCCCTGGCTGAGCGGCTAGGACCTGTGAGAAGCAGCTTTAGTTTGTTAGCATTAGAAGAAACTCGGAGGAGGGTGACAGGGGAACCGCCATGGCTCAGATCCTACCTATTCGTTTTCAGGAGCACCTGCAGGTATGTGGCCTAAACAATGAATGATAAACTTGTTAAGTGAATTTGGTCTTTCTTTTTTTCGCTTATAACCTTTTTAAACTAGTTTGAAAGTCTTTCTGAATAGAAGTTTGAGATTGCTAGCAGGCTAAGTTAGCTTTCGGGAGCTATGCTAACTAGCTTGACAGGGTGGATGACGTTTATCTGAACTAGCATCTAGCCAGCTGGCTAACACTTTGACTAGACGCACTTGCTGTTACTTTACCAAATGCTTTTTTTGTTTAACGACATATACTTATAAAAAGCGAGATTTTGAAACTCCAAAACTTTGCTCAAAAGTTTCTTTAGTTTTTATAACCATGTTCGTCCTTGACGGTATCGTCGGGAGGTGTCAGTTGTTGGTGTATGGTGTAGAGCATGTTATGCCTTCAATCATCAATCTATTCCAGATTTATGGACATGATTATTGCATAATTGACTTTCATCTGATCTTATTTGAAATAACTGATTGTACGTTTGCTTGTCATTCGTTAACTATGTTGCAGTAGTAGAAAGGCAATTGCAATGAACTTAATGCTCATAATGATTTGTCTTTGGACATTTCGTGCCTCCCAAGCATCCCACCTTGTCCTGTTCTGGAGTCATGTGGTGTCTGATAACTACACTTCAATGATGAATGGGTTTGCCCATGCTCCCTCAGGTTCATAGACAGCTCCAGCAGGATTCCATTTTGAATTAAACTGCTTTTCTACTCAATAAATGTTATTTTTCTAAACATTAAGATTATGGATTCATGCGTCTACTTCTTGGCTCAAAGATAATCTCTTATTATAGATGTATTTCACTGTCTTTATAATAATCAGAATATTGAGCTCTCAGCTGAAGTATCAACAGGACTATAGGCACTAATGATATCCCTTCTCTTTTAATTGTCTGCTTCAGACATTGATCCTTGAGAAGAGGTCATGGTCAGTATTTTATTTTAGGCCAAGCTTTCTTAATTTAAACCAAAAGCTCTCTTAAAATATTCATAATTTCCACAAACTGATCCTTTACATTACATACATTTTCTGTGGTAAATTAAATTGTGTGTTGCTTTGTTTCCTCTGATAGGCAGGTGAATTTGATGGTGTGGTTAGGCATGTGTTGCTTTGAAAAAATGATAACATTTCTACAGGAATACAGATGAAAAGTATTTTCTTTGTGTTATCATAACAGCATTCAATGAGTTAATATGTGGGCCTGTCACATGATGTTGTATTGAGGCTGGGCTTAACAAAGCTGTAAAAGATCTTTTGTGTTCAGTTGTAGTGAAATTATGAAAATATTTTTGACTTCTTGTTAAAGCACTTGGATTACAGGCGACAATCAAAGCAGTTATCATATAAGAACATTATGCTTAGATTGTGCTTTAGGGTTAAGCAAACATTTTTATCTCAATATTCTGCTGTCCTGCCCTCATGTGTCCTTTGAATGATTCTGTGTTGTAAAGCTTGTATTTTAGTTTCCTTTTAGATTCAATTTATCAATATTAGATCAAACTTGAAGTAGCTTAGTTTCATGTTTTTTTTCCCAAACTATAATTGGAACTCAGAGATTATTCATTACCTATGATTACTTCACTGCCAGTGTGTGATTTACTTAGGCGTTCCCTGATTTATCATTTCCAGGTCTCAAAGTATTTCCCTGTGGTTAATCAGCTCCTGGTAGATTTTTCATAGCTAGAACTAATGCAGGACATGGATGTTTTATCATACGCTTTTCAAATTCCATCATTGTAACTGATTGTGCTGTAAAAGGAAAGTGATATCTACCCATCAGTTTTACCTATTTTCTGCCTGTCTGCACAAAGAATGCTCTCTACTTACCGTGAATTGTTTTTTTCTTTTTTTTTAGTACAAAATAAAACAAAGTTAAGCCCAATGACACACACACACACACACACACATTGAATTTATGTGATTAATGTAGTGTTACGATGATTTCCACTGTAGGAAAAAGTTAGGTGGATTTTGATCATGTTTGCTCCTTAATGTATAGACTTTTCCCTGTTTTGGATTTAAAATGTGATTGTGCTCTATTCAATCACTCTTCTCCATGATTACTTCTGAGCCATTTTCAAGGAGATCATGGGTATATTAGGCAGAATGTTGATTTCTTAGCTTTAGTTCATAAAGTCTCAGTCAGCAAAAACTGTTATTCTTTGGCGACTCTTTATCTCCTGTTTCCTGCCTTCTGTTACTCTCCTTCAAACTCAGCAAGCATGTGCCTTTTGTCATCCGGTTAACATGCAAAGCTTGCATTTTTATACATCATCCATTTATATAGTATACGATAGACTGAAGTTTAAAGACATTTAATTGATCTTTTGTCGTTTTAATTGGTTGCATCTGAGCCTCATGCTGCTCAAAAGATGGTTTATTTTTTATTTTTCTCATAATGATAAGATTCTTTGGAAGGCTGCCAGGTCTGGTTTAAAATGCTACTGAATGTTAGGAAAATTAGGGAGAATGTTGCGTTAAATGACTGCTTCTGTTTGGCTCTTGGTAGGAGTCGGTGTAAACTTGGGACTTATTTTCAGTGTTTTTTTTTTTTCAGGTTTTTCCTTTTAAATCTCTGCAAACATGAGTTAATTCCATTTTTCCAGTGAAAAAAAATGCAGTTTTTAAGACTTGCATGTTATAGGTATTTACTAACCAGTATTTGAACAGCCAACTTTTACTGAATTAAAACCATATTAGGTTGCTTTGTATACATTAGGCATTATTTCTGTGTAGTTCTCACATAGAGAGGCACATAATTACTATGTGCATTATCATTATTTTTCTTTGCTTACATCAAGGTTTGCAAGTACACACAGTAATTTGTTCTGTTTACAAAAGTTGGCTTTATTTACACATAACATAAGGAGACAACAGGAGTTGACTATTTCCATGGATGTCTAATTGAAAATCCAACCCGTTGCTTGAACTTTGTTGGTGTTAACCCAAAAGGTGGAATGTTGATTTTGCAAAGCTTTTATGTCTCATTACAAGATGTCTATGTTGAACTTTGAACAATGCGTGTGAATGACCAGCTGATAACTCGTGACAGACAGGCAAGGATGCTGAGTTGCTAAACACTTGACATTCTGCAGGACAGCCAAGATCCTGGAGTTGTCGGAGATAAAGGAAATGGCTCTTTTTTTCATACCACCTCACTAAGACTGACATTAAGTGGAGTTGAAAGCATCTGTTTTTCCTTCCTACGTGTCACTTGATTTCGGACACTGAAGGCAGCTCTTCACTTTTTAGATTGTGGCTGGGCCAAGCCCTTAGTGGAGAAGGCAGTACTATATGCGTTTTTTGGTCCCTATACACAATGGATCCCTAGCTTCCTGTTGTAGTGCATTGCAGTGAACTGCTGCAAGCCTCAGCACATTGCACAGAATATTGTTCCTGATCTACTTTGAACTTAATGTGTGGGATCTAAATAATTTTTTTCTACCTCTGCTGAGCAGGAGTATATTTCTATTAAACAGACTAGTAAAAAAGGTCCTGTTAACCAATAGTTGCTTGACTACAGTTCTCCCAGGAGCTGTTAGTTGTTAATTTTTTTTATTTTTTTTATTTTTTTTAAACGTAGCAATGGTTTTACTATTTGCACAGATTAGAGATTTTTTTTCCACTGTAATGAGTAGCATGATTGTGAGGTTTTTAAGTTGAGATGTGACACATCACTTGTATGTTTTTTTTAAATTTGTTAATAGTACAGAAATGTATTTAAGTGGACAAAATGGATAAATCAGTGTTGTAACCGATAACCTAAAAAAAAGAACAGATGATGCACTAATTTCAGAAATGTATTCCTACTAATGTGCCAGAGGCCATATTCCACATACTAACCTTAATGGATCTCAATGAATCTCCTGGATTTATCAAACCTATTTACCAGTTACTTTTATTATCTGAGGAGAGTGTGGGACTTAATACAAAACTGAGTGGGTGTGATGGTCCGTTTGATGGAGAAGATCAGTTTAATTGACATTGCTGTTTTTCTATATTGTGATTTCAACTCCCAGTTTGTCTGAGAAAGGTTTATTTCTTACTCCACATCAGACATGGAGGTCAGGAATGTTTGTAGTTTGGCTCTGCAAATTTTCTCTGATAACAAGAGAGGGCACAGATTGTTTTCTTTGCCATGTTCATAAATGTTTGTTGGATCAGCTAATTTTTTGTTTTTTTATTTACTGGATGATACAAAAAAAAAAGGCTTTAAAACTTAAGTACTGATGCCATGTTTTTGCTAAAAATAAACAGCTATGGTTTTTCCAGATGAAAGCTGTACCAACTTGTCAGTTGGAACTTGAACTCGGTTTTCTGACCCAAGTGTCAGGACTCTGTGGTTTATTGGCATCCTGCTATCTATGAAGCTTCAGAAATAACCATAGCCTTGAATAAAGTACACATTTCAGGTGTTAAAAAAAATCTGTGCAATAAGGTCTACAATAAACAGGAGACCAATAGCCATTGTTATCTAATGGAGCCTTTAAAGCAGGCATCCCCAAAGTCGGTCCTCGAGGGCCGCTGTCCTGCAGGTTTTAGAGGTTTCTCTGTCTTAGCACAGCTGATTCTGGTGATTGCAGTTCACCAAAAGCCTGCTAATCAACTATCAATATAAATCAGCTGTGCTGGAGGAGGGAAACCTCTAAAACCTGCAGGACAACGGCCCTCGAGGACCGACTTTGGGGATACCTGCTTTAAAGGGTGGTCTTATTTTTAAAATTGGATTCCAAATTTATGCAGAAATGTATCGGAGGGATTCATGACTTCAAAAACGTTTTATTTTATCAGTATAGTTGACTGGAACCAAAATAGAAAAAATTATCTAAATTAACAGGAAGTGAGCTAATGCTATCATTGGCATCGTTCTCAAACATTACAGTACCTTCAGCTAGATGCTGGCAGTGAACAGTTATGAGACACTGCAGCACCCTGCAATTAAATGGTAAGCAAGTATAGTGCAATATTTAGGTATAGTAATGCTGAATTTAAGTGTGAATTTCAAGTTAAAATATATGCCCTAAGGAATGTTAGTGTTTGGAAAAAAATAGTTGAAACGAAACACTTTGGTTCTTTGATGACGACAAGTGTCTGTTTTTCTATAATATTGGCCGTCTTGGTTGCTTTGCTTACATAAAAAATACAATTGTGAAATTTTTGGGAAAAGCTGCCTTTACTTAAAAAAAAAAAAAAAAAAAATCTTAACGAAACATTCATAGATAGTAAATAGAGGGAGTGGAAATGCATGGCTGCTGAATGCACTAATGAACAGACAAATGCCCGCATGTATCGGCTGCTGCCGACCCGAGAATAAAAAGGCACGTTTGTCTATATAGAAAAGACATGACTCTGAAGCGTTGTCAAAAACTGTAGAAATGAATTTTTAAAAGTAACAAGATGTCATAAGATTTGAAAGCTTTTTTTGGTTTATACAATAGCCTTAAATAAGTGTTAACCTGAGGTTCGATTTTCGGTCCTGCCTTGCCCAGTAATTGGCAGCCTCCCATTTAGCAATGTATTCACATAAATCCAAGAAGTTACACATATTTTGTAGAAATGCATGATTTTTTATTTTTTTTTTCTTCTCATTTCCTGTTTTTGTTTATCAGATTGTCATTTAATCAGGGATGACTATCTTTTGCAGAAAAGCTGGTAAAGGGCAAGCGGAATCAAAAAGCTATTTATATTACAAGTCGTTGTAATTTATATATTAGTTTAATAGTTGTTCTGCTGTGAAGGAGGGATTTTAAATGTGTATTGCTCAGCAGTCAAAACCACAAGATGTAGATTTTTTAATTATTTTTTTTCACGCCAGGGTTTCATCGTTTTCCTCACCTTGAAAGCCTTCATGTCCAGAATCCATTCTCGGAGGAGTTTTTTTGTTGCATGACAAGTGCTTCCTTCTGGTGATTTGCGAGCTAGCTGATGCTGTGTCTCCTCCCTTCTGTATGGCAGAAAACCAAATTCAAGCACGTTATCGCCACCTAAGGGGCTGGAAGGAAAACTCTTTGTAGTCTTCTGTTAAATTGAATGTGACCAAACCAGAGTTCTAGGACTGTTTAAAAATGTAGGTATATTGCAACTGTAATTAATGGCCTAGCCTCTATATAATATACTGTGATAGTTCAAAGTATTGCTTTTTATAAAATGACATGGAAGAATAAAAATGCATTTCCTGTTTTAGCATTTTTTACAGAAGAAATTATCATACATAGTTATTTGTATTAATTATTGCAGACCAGGCTCAGTTCATTTATTTTATTTTTTCTGGCTTATCTAAAACGGTTGTCCAAAACTAGCTTTCTTTTCCCCCTCCATGTTTTAATCATCTTAATTAACTTCTAATGCATTTTTCATTAATCCTCGCCTTAATAACTTTACTTACCGAAGCTAAAAGCAGCTGTGGGGGAGGCAAAGTCAGGCTAGACTGGCTGTCTAGATGGGTTTTCCACATTAGCTGTAGCTCCACAGGTCTGACCTGCTTTCCCCCAAATTCCTGTTTATTGATGTCACAGCTGTTTTAGACTGCAGTGGTTTACTGAATTGTTTTCAAAGGAAACCAACCAGCTAGACTAAACCATGCTCTTCTTAGTTTCCCATCTGCGTACTTTTTTTTTTTTTTCATTCATTGTGATATTACTGTGCAGGCTGTTCCTACTTTAAGTGTTTTTAAATGAAGGGACTTCCATCTACTCTTGTTCTAGGTGACTTTATGAAATGGAAGCCTAATAAACTTTTATTTTTTTCAGAAGTTCCCAGAATTCCTCTTGTACTGAACATACAGTATCTCATTGTGATTTGCTGAGTTCAGTGAAATTATTTGAAGCTATGAACTTGGATGATGTTAAAATGGCACACAAGATTTGCATGAAGTTATCCCCCAGCATGAGTCAATAAAGGCTGGTGTTATTGAAAGTATATGTGGAAAAAGGTTCTGCTTCAGATAATTTTTCAGTTCATCACTGCTGTAGTGTCATTGTGAGAAAGCCTGGCTACTCTGTTGGTAAGCTGGGTGGGGCAGGGCTGTGGGAGGGTGTAACCCTTCATTGATAAACGCAGTCACCATTCTGCTTAGTAATTCTTGGAAAAGTGTCTGCTGATTAGCTTTGAATGATAGCAATTTATCAGCTGGAATGAGGACACTTGTCTGTTTTAAATTGGATAGATTTGGATTAATGCCTGGAGGCTAAAACTGTCTAAAATAAATCTACTCCTCTACCCTATTAAAAATTGACCAAAGATGATTTTCCCCAAATGCTGAACAGATTCTTCTAATTGCTTTAGAAACATTGATGAGAAGTAGTACAAATGTGGGCAATTATTCATGAGTTGCAAAACTAGAGGAAGTTGCAACAACACAACATGGAGGGAAGCGTGTTTTTTTTTTTGTTAGGTAGTTTCATTTCCTCCCAGTTTTAAATCATGTCATTGATGTCATCAACAGTTCATTAGAAAGGAAAACATAAAAAGCAAAGACTTTTTTTTTTTTTTTTTTTTGTGCTTGTATATTAGGTCTGCAGAGTAGATGTTTTATACATTTTTTTTTTCGTTCTTCATAACAGTAAATAGTTGTTTAACGGCAGTGTACACATTTCTTAAATGCAATATTTAAAAAGAGAAGGTATTGTTATGCATTTTGTTTAAAAACCACATAACAGTTTAAAGGAATAATTTGAATTGAACATTTTCTGCAGAGCGTACAGCTTAATTTGATATCTCTCAATCTCAGTTAATCTAAAGGGAAATCACGAGCTTTAGACCAAAGTAGCATCTGGGCAAACATGCTAAAATCCAAATTTTAAGCCTTTATAGTCTGTAACTAGCTTCCAAAAAGCACTTTTACTCGCCAGGTGTGTTGGGGCAGAAGGCTGCTGGAAGTGGTGCAGAGGGATGACACAGTTGATCAGAAATGGGGGTGTTCTAAGAAATCACATTAAAGGAAAGGGCTTAGTTATTTAGTTCTGTTGTGATCTGCATTATTTACAAAATTATTGGGATGTAATCAATACACCGACTGCCTACAAGGGAAAGAGGGGTTTGTTGGTGGGGATGGACATTCCTCGACTATAATTATAGGGTAAAATGAGGGTTCATTGCAAGATTCAAGCTGAGGTTTTAAATCTTGTTGCATTTGATAAACATGGCCCAGCGTTTATAAGAGGGGATTCTGACGGGCAGAAGAGCCAAACATAAAGCACACTTGCGTCACCCTGGCTGCCTTCCATATTGCTCTCCATTGTTGTCTGTTTCTGATTTCTGTCGCACTGAAGACATCGTCAACGCTTAACCCAGCATGATGGTGTCACTAGACACGCGGCAGTGGGGGGGATCAGAGGTCTGCATGACCTCGATCAGCAAGGGTTCAGGCCCAGCTTGCCAATGGGAAGGGAACCACAGGCCGATTGTAAGTTGGTCAACCCGTATTTAAAAAATCAGTTTTAGTGGGAAAGAGGCTTTACTGTTGATCCCATCTGTTTTGGGTTCTTCCATCCACTTTTATGTAAATTAGGTCACGATATCGGAAATAAGGAATGTTCTTTACTTGGATTTGGTTATATTGTGTCTAGATCTTCCAAAAAATGTTTTTTTGTTTGTTTCTATAATCAAAACAATAACATTCATAAAAAAAACAGTCATATACTTCACACATTTAACAAATTAAATAAAACTTAATAAAACACAAACATTCAAGAACGAATATCAACGCAGCAGTTTTGAGTTGTTTAAAACTATATTAACAAATTCAATCTAGTCTTAAACTCTGCAGCCCTTCCCCTGGTTACAAGTCAGCCTTTCCAACATAATGCAAGATGCCATTTCCTTTATCCACATACGTATTGAGGGAACATCCTTTTTTCTCCAGGTAAACTATCATCCTCCTTTCCGGCAGGAGTCCAAAATCAATTTAAGTTGACTCGTTAGGTGTAACAGTAAAGTTTTTTTTGGATGTATACCAAGTATACATCTTTCTGCCAGGTAAGCTATAGGTGCTTGTAGTCTGTTTTCAGTTCACTCTGACACGTCTTCTGTCTTTTTCATGTCTTCCCCAGCTCCAAAATCTGGGGATCAATCCGGCCAACATAGGCTTCAGCACCTTGACCATGGAGTCTGACAAATTCATCTGTGTCCGTGAAAAAGTGGGGGAGCAGGCTCAAGTTGTGATCATCGACATGGCCGACCCCAACACTCCCATCCGGAGACCCATCTCAGCCGACAGCGCCATCATGAATCCCGCCAGCAAGGTCATTGCACTTAAAGGTATGGCTCTGTCCCGGCTCTACAGAGGCCTTTGTTTACACATTTCTTCACTTTTCAGAGACATGTTGTACCAACTTTTAAGGCTAAATGTTTAATATGTCTGTTTTTATTTTAAAGACTGCTTTCAACATCAGTCTGACTATATAGATTTCATATTATTGTTAATTTCATTCATTGTCTGTATAAATGCAGCTACTTAAGTTTTCTGCCATAAAGTTTTATTGACCAGTTATTTATTTTATTAAACCTTAAACATTTCTCATCAGAGGTTAGAAATTGCATATTTTATTTTTTTATTTTTGTCCATAATTGCTTTGACTTTTTTTGTTTTTTTGTCTTTTGTATGTTCTTTTCTTGCTGCTTTCTTATGTTTGCAGACGGTGAGTTGAACTTTAAATACTTACTGTGAAAGGAAAATCCTGTTTAGACAAGTAAAACTGAGCAAACTGAACCTGCCTCAAATATTTCATATAGCGTCTCTAAAGTAGTGAAGCAGGCAGACCATTGGAGCACATTTCTGTTTTGCTCTTAGGGCCTTTTAGCCAACTTTGCTCAGTGTATCTTTGACATTCTCTGAGAAACATCAGGATTTTGCTCTCACAGCCTTATAGCTTGCTGGCATTCCATCATATTTATCTATGAAATGATTTGGAACATTTTCATGTGGTCATATTATGGGTAAGAATAATTTTAATTCACATTTCATTTGTAATCTGTGTGCTCGTCCATCTGAAATTGAAAAGCCAAAAACCTGTTTTCACCTGTCTTCCAACTGTCCCTAAAGTAGGTTTTATTTCTTTTTGGCCAAATTGTTCTGTACGTAGGGCTCCTGTTGGCTTTGAGGGAATCGACATATTAGGAGGTTCAACTGCACCAGATTTTGATTCCTTATATAGCACTGACTATACTTTTGACTCAGTTTTGCTCTTCTAAGCTGAGGAGCAGGCATCCTGAAACAGAATTTAGACCATTTAGCTTTCACACTTTGCTTGGACTTGCTGTTGTTCTTTTTCCTTTCTTGTTAGCAATTAATGGGCAGTGGAGCTACAATATTAATGATTTTCTTTAAAGTAAAACAACCCCAAACTGTTTTCTACCATGCATCTTGCATCACAATATTTAAAGCAAAAAAGCTTGAACAGCAGAAGGGTTTTTTTTTTTTTTTCTTTCATTAAAGCATCAAAATAAAGAATTCCTCTTTTGTGTCTGACACAAATCCACCAGCTGTTGACTTGCAGTTTGATTTGGTGGTTTTTAGTTCTAGTCCTCAGAGCCCACTGAGCTGCTTGCTTTAGGCATTTCCCTGCGCTCACTCTAACTTAAGCTGATTATTGTAGGCAATCAGAAACTGTAAATTTATCTTTTAGTCCTTAAAGAGGAAATCAAATAGAAATTTGAACACAAAATAAACTGGGAATTGGACATCTCTTTTGTATTCTCAATTGTAACTTAAGAAATTAAAATTTAAGATTAGAATAACATAGATCTCAGGTGGAACTTGTTTTACAACTTATGAGTTATTTAAGTATAGAATTTAATTCCTTTTAAGGTTTTAATGTCATGTATAACAAACTCAAACAGTATGTACCATTTTTAGTAGGGGAAAAAAAAACTTGTTTAACACCATAAAGTTTGTCAGCTGATAATGTAGATCTTTACATCTAGTTCTAAGCCCTTCTATCCCTCACTGATACTTTCAAGTTTCACTGTAGCGTAGAAACTCTTCTTTTCCTCATTTTGTCTTCTCTTTGGTGCTTCGTCACAATCTTCATGCGACGCAGTCTGAGCTTAACCTGTTCAATTAACAACACTTGAAAGATTAACACAAATTTCTCCGTGTGATTCTGTTAAATACTGTAATGCTTACTGTCTAAAACGTGGCTGCCCAATCAAGTGGTCTTTTTGACGGACGGCTCATTGTACGTTGATCATATGGCTTTGATAAAATTATCTCTGTGGCTGTGCCGGTGCGTTTGTCGACGACTACTTATGAGGCAAAAAGGTTCCGCTGCTTTGTTTTAATAAAGCTTAAGCTCACTAAATTAATTCTGACTAATTTAAAACACAAAATGCAGGTGAGTGAATCTTTTCTATAAGAAAATGGGGTCTATATGAGCCTTTGTCATTTTATTTTCTTCTGCTTGGTATTTGTTGGTGAAGGCTGTTATTTATGGAGAACCATAATATTTAGAATTGAATGGTGGGATTATTTATTTTTTGAATGAAAAAAATACCCTAATGGTATTAAAAGTAAAAGTAAAAATACTTCAATGATTTGACCTTATTTTACAGCTTCATTTATTTTAATTCAAGATTCATTGGTATATATATTAAGAATTTTTTTTTTTTTATTTCAAAATATATTATGTTAATGAATTTTCTTCAAAACATTTCAGAATTTCTTCCATAATGTATTTTATGATCCTTTTTCATTCAAATACTTTTTTTGTTTTTGTTTTTACAAAATTTTTCTTTTAATCTTGTATCATTGAAAGGAGGGGACATATCTTTTATTTTTTATTTTTTCCTGTGGGGAGGCCAGGTTGAAGTTTGGGGACAAACTGATGGAATTAGACTTGAAAAATGTGGTTAGATGTATAATTTAAGGGATTTGAGTCTCTTGTTTTATAAACAAATGCGGAAATTAGCATGAGCAGAAGCAGCTGGTCAGCTTTTAGAGCCCATTATTAGTTTAATATTCCACACGTGAATCTCCATTCTGTATAATGACAGCAAAGTCAAAATAAGCAGCGTAGCTTAGCAAAGGCCGAATATTAACTCTATCACATTTATTTAATTGGATCTTAGTGATTTGTAGCACGTTAGCTGATGCTCATTGGTACCCGGGTTTAAAGGTCCTTCGTTTCGGTGAAATCCTCACCACAGAGAAAACTGCCCCTTCGCTTTAGGACTCGGTATTGATTTATATTTTATATTAACATTTCGAATCTATATCACAATTTTTTTTTTTTTTTTTTTTTTTTTTTTTT
>NW_015152288.1:16795-39156 GCF_000732505.1 Cyprinodon variegatus
TTTTTTTTTTTTTTTTTTTTTGCTGTTAACTTAATTAACCAACTACGTAGTTATGCCAAATATTGATGTTAGTGTGACATTAAAATTAAACCGCCATATGAAAGGAAAGTGAAAGTTATTTTAAAAGGCCTAGTTCATTTAGTAAGTATATGAATTAAAGCCTATGAGATTAAAAGATCCTAACAAAACAGATGAGTGAACGTAAATAGGTGTTGCAAAATTGGAATCCATAAAGAAATCTTTAGGGGAAAATGCCTTTAAAAGTAAATCTTGTAATGAATGAGTTAATCTCAAAGTGATGTGTAAGTAAAGCTACAAATAATATGATTTGTTGATGTATTGATTACAACCTTTAGTTTTGAATGAAATCTCTAGTTTTCATAAGGTTAACACCAATTCATTAGTTATGGCGAAGGAGTCAAACAGGCCAGTTTGAACAGTTTATTCAATAACTTATAGTGAGTCTCTGTATTTCTAATCATAAATGGTTCATCCAACATAGCAAATTGTTGCTTTGAGAAGATATTTAAAAAGTTCTTTCTTTCGGTTTGGCTCTTTTTTGATGCAGCCTAACATTTAAAACTGGAACATCTCCCTATGTTCACTAAAGTAGTTCTTTGGAAGCCAAATATGTGTGTATAGATATTTTTTATTTTCTTCTTTCAAACCTTCTCTTTGCTTGATTATGCAGTTTCTCACTACAGCATGTTCAGTATCCCTGTCTATCATTTCTGGCACCATTCCAATTATGAATAAAATTTCCTGCATCTGCTAAATTTTGGTGTTTCATTTGCAATGAATTCTGTGTTTGTGTGTCTGGGGATAACGATAAAAAAAAAAACCCTTCACAAACTATAACCTCTTTTGGCCTGGTTCCTGCTTTTATCCTCCCCTCTGTAGCGGCCAAAACCCTTCAGATCTTTAACATTGAGATGAAGAGCAAGATGAAGGCACATACTATGACGGACGACGTGACCTTCTGGAAGTGGATCTCTCTGAACACAGTTGCACTTGTGACTGACACGGCTGTTTACCACTGGAGCATGGAGGGAGACTCTCAACCTGTCAAAGTCTTTGACCGGCACTCCAGCCTGGCTGGCTGCCAGATCATCAACTACCGCACCGACGCAAAGCAGAAATGGCTCCTTCTCATTGGCATCTCAGCTCAGGTGATTTCACTGTACCTCCTACTGTAGACACACTATTTTATTTTGCAGGATTTAGAGTAGCGATGCATGATATTAACAATATCAACCAATGCCGATAACCAATAATTTTCTAATTTTCATGACCAATAGCGAAAAATTGTAGCTATTGGGCTGATAAAATTCCACCAAGCACACCAATATAATTTTTGTCCGATAAATGTTGTGCATCCATAGTTTGGAGGGGTATTTTAAGGCACGAGATGTCATTACTTTCAGGAGCCTTGTTTCTTTACTTCTATAAAGTCTTTATTCTCCTCCTGTATATATGCATCTTTATAGATTTATTAAAATTTTCATCGAATTGGTGGGAAAAACGATAATTGAGGTGAATAAATGACTTAAAAGTGAAAATGATGAAATGTCAGTGGTGTTAAAAGTACACACATCTGTGAAGTAGAAATATAGATACTGCAGTTTAAAAACACACTAGTAAAAGTTGAAGTATCAACTTGACCTCTTTACTCAAATAAAAGTGAAAAAGTATAAAGTAACCTTAAAATAACCCAGCCAGATGCCACCATATGAATTGAAAGACTATTTAAAAAAAATCTTTGAGCCTGTATCCGACCTTTCAGACATTTCGACATCTTTTTCTGAATCTGACATTGTAGCAAGGCATAGACAATTCACATTTGCAGTTTGAAGAACACCTGCTTGCTTCTGAAGATTTCCTTTAGCTAACCAATGATTGTTTGCGTTACACGACTCATCCAATCACATTAGTTTTTATTAGATGTGGATGGAGCCAATGATCTGCATTGGATGGCGCACATGACGTGAAATAAATATTTATAAACATTAAACTGAAGCCAAGAATAACGAGTAATGTTTTAAAAATATATAGAATAGAAAGATAGATGTGTGAAAATTTAATGAGTAGAAGTCAGAAGTAGGAAGAAAAATAAGTAATGGAGTAAAGTATAGATGCCTAAAAAGTGCACTTAAATACAGTTAACGAAGTATTTGTACTCCACTACTTAACACCTCTGTGAAATGGGTATAGAAATGTTTGGAAAATACATCTTGAATGAATGGACAAAGCTTTCTCTAAGTGATCTGACAGACTTAAAGCATACAAGATGAAATCCCTTCAAAATGCACATCCTGACGAAATGCCATTTTCTTAAGCAAAAACTATAAAAAAACAAAGAACTGTCTTTAAATCCATGGTTAAAGAAATATACAACCAGCTAACATTATCAATTTATAATTTCTGTAAATTTTTTCCCTAAATGTCTGGATGTTTTTTATTATGTTTTATTTTTAGCAAAACCGAGTGGTGGGAGCCATGCAGCTCTACTCTGTGGACAGAAAGGTTTCTCAGCCCATTGAAGGCCACGCCGCCAGCTTCGCCCAGTTTAAGATCGAGGGAAACGCAGAAGAGTCAACTCTGTTCTGTTTCGCTGTTAGAGGACAGGCTGGAGGAAAGGTGATCCATTCTGCTAACCCAAGCAATAATCTGCCTTTTTTTATTTTGCTGGTGGGGGAAGGAGATCAATCAACCAGCTTGTAATTTGTTTTCCTGTCTACTTTGGCTTAGTTGCACATCATTGAGGTGGGAACTCCACCGACTGGTAATCAGCCGTTTCCAAAGAAGGCGGTGGATGTCTTCTTTCCTCCTGAAGCACAGAATGACTTTCCAGTGGCCATGCAGGTATGTTTCATTCAGTACACCAAATGTATACATTTTTATAAAGCTTTGATTTCAACACAGTGTAAATGTTTAGTGTTTAAAGGTGGTGTCACCATACTAAAATCAACATGACCCTCTATCTTTGATATGTGGCAGTTTTTTTCCCCTCTTTCCTAGTAGGTCATTTCTGGTTAAGAGCAAATAACATGTCTTGTTCATAATACGACAGACATAGCTTCTGTTTATGTAATTTCAGCTCTAGCTTCAGTTCCAAAAAATGTATTCCATTTCTTACTAAATATTACATTATAAGTGTATTGGTTTGTTTTAGGCAGGTTATACATTTCAGCTTAAATGTTATTTCTGTGAGTTTTAGCCCCCCCATAGAATTCAGTCCCCCATCACAGAAAATTAAGAGGATGATATGTTTGTCTGTACCTTTGACTCAGTCATGCAATTTTAGTTGATTATATTTTATTGTACCTCGATTTGCTTCCATCTATGTCTGTCAGTTTGCTGATATGTTTGAGAGCCAAATAAAGAATTACTTTCTACAAGAAACAGACATGAATCTGGCTCATTCCAAATTTCTGATATGCTGATTCCTGCAGCAGGAATATTTGATAGAGATCAGACCAGCAGAACCCAATCATTGGGCCGGTGGTGTCAGTCATGCCGACTGCCGTGAATGTTGGCTCACATTGTGTGGAAGGTCTAATTCTTCACTATTACAGAAACCAGAGCTTTATTGATCTGTTTACATGACATATAGCACCACTCAGAATTTTATATATTTTTTTTGTCCATCTGCCTTAAGGGAAGGTTACTTCAAACAACATTTTTTTTTTTTTTTTTTTTCCCCCCAATGTTTGCAGACTTGCAATGTCAGCCATCATTTTTAGACTGCTAGGTCCTCTGTTAGCCCAGCATTGTAGCCAAAGGTAGTGCAACGGTTAGGACAGATGTTATGTATTGAATTTTGAGGTTTCTTTGAACAATTTGTTGATTTAAAATCAACTAAAGCAAGGTATTGATTATTTTGACAACTCTAGTGTTTAAAGTCCTTTTGATGCCAAATGTGACTCTGGACTGTTAGCATAACAAGTTCTTGGAATCCCAGGGTAGCACCAAGCTGTTCTGTTTAAAAAAAGTGTCTCTTCACCTCATTTTTTATTCTAGTTCAACCCCCCCCTCCCCCATATGGTTGCTTTTTATGCAAGAACTTTCTCTCTTTTAACAGATAAGTGCTAAGCACAATGTGGTTTTCCTCATCACCAAATATGGCTACATCCACCTGTACGACCTGGAGACGGGAACCTGCATCTACATGAACCGCATCAGTGGAGAAACCATCTTTGTTACCGCTCCACATGAGGCCACCTCGGGGATCATTGGGGTCAACCGTAAGGGACAGGTAAGGTTACCCACCAGAGTTCCTCCAGACGGTTTTAATCATGCTGATCCCAAAGATTGTTCTTATGAACATGGTTGTAGAGCTACGCTCTTGTCTGTCAAACATTAAATCCAACGCCTTTTTATTTCTTTTGCACTGATAAAATGTTACAAAAGCGCTTTGTCAAAACATCACGTCGTGGCTTGGACCTCTGGGGAAAAAAAGCGTTTGATTTGTTTTTGTGTCATCAGGCAAACTCAGACTCAGCCAGGAGGCGTCATTAATAATCCATGGTGTGGTGTTTCACACAGGGCTGTATGTTACCGTGTGTAAAGCTGAACCAGAGGAGAACTGGATACAGCCAGCTGATTAATATTGTTCCATTCAGGCCACACAGCACATGAATAATTAAGTGGATGGCTGAAAGTTGATCTGAGATGTGACAGACGTGCCTATATGCGGGGGCAGATAAATGTCAGTGTGTGTCTGTGCAACACATGGTTGTAAATGTGCATGGAGGCGTGATCTGAGAGGAAATGAGCCACTGTTTTGGCCTCTAGTGGTAACAGATGCATCAGTTAGCTTAGCAGTTCAATTTGATATATATATATCTTATTTCCTAATTTCTCGTGCTTTCTTTTATGGAGTACATTTTTTGGGTACTGTTGGGGAAAACAAAATCGCATCATGGATTAAGAAAAAAATATGGTTTTAAAAGTTGGAGTTAGAAACCTTGCACATGAATGGTTTCAAATGTGACTTTTCCTCTATTTGGCAGCAAGTTATCACTTTTTAGATGTTCTTAAAGCACCAACTGAAGGTTAAAGAAGGTAAATCCCCCAAAGTTATAAAACCTCATCAATAAGAATAGCTCTGTATGTTTTACAATAGCGGTAGTCCTATTTCAAAGAGGATTAACAGTAAAGGGTCCTTTTTCAATTGATTGAATTTGGGATGAACTAAACTATATATTTGATGCATAATCTCTGTATGCTGAGCTTGCATTTAAAAGCAAGCACAATGCAATAATTTGAATGATTGGGGATTTAAACTTGTATTAATTGAAGTAAAACTTCCCTAAAGTCTAAGTTTGCTCTTGGCCATCGCATCAGAATCCCTACAGCTTTTCTGTCTCTCTTCATTGCAGTCTGGGTCAGTGGATGTCTTATTCACCTGATACTGCAGGTCATGTTACAACGGATACTAGATCTTAGTATGCAGAGGATTGCACTAGTATTTATTTATTTTTCTCTACTGTTTATTAATTATTTTACTGCTAAAATTTTTAAAGTGTCGTTGATTTGACCTTTTCTAGTTGAGCTCTAGTGTTCTTTAAAATGACTCCTGAGGCCTGGTGGCTTTTAGTGGAGTTTAATCCTCCTGCTCACAGATTAGTTACTTGTTCATGCTGCCAAACTAATGCACAGTTTGTGAAAGTGAGAAGGACTTGATGGAAGCTTAATGGAAGTTGACTTCAAAAAAGTAAATTCTTACATTTCAGTTTTTCAATAACTAAGAGCATATACATGGTTTTATAATTACTTTTTTTTTGGAGGAGATGCATGAAAATCAGTTCAAGAATGAATCTTTAAACCTTAATCAGTTTTTAAAGTTTCTGTGGTACAGTGTCTGACCCATTCTGTTTGGACCCAGGTGCTGTCTGTCTGTGTGGAGGAAGAAAACATCATTCCCTACATCACCAACGTGCTGCAGAATCCAGATCTCGCTCTGCGCTTGGCTGTCCGCAACAACCTGGCAGGAGCTGAAGAGCTTTTTGCTCGTAAATTTAACAACCTGTTTGCTGCTGGCAACTACTCTGAAGCTGCCAAAGTTGCTGCTAATGCACCAAAGGTACCTTCTGTCTAGATTGGGTTCATAAAGCTTCTGACTGCTCTAAAGGGTTTCTGATTTGGCTCCATTTATTTTAGGTTAATAATTGGGTTTTATTTCTTGTGCTACTCCCCTTTTTTTTTTATATATATCCTTGATCTGATATGCTCTTTAAATCCTATTTCTCCTTTTTCAGGGAATCCTGCGCACACCCGACACCATTCGTCGTTTCCAGGGTGTTCCCACTCAGCCAGGCCAGACCTCTCCCCTGCTGCAGTACTTCGGTATCCTGTTGGACCAGGGCCAGCTCAACAAGTTTGAGTCCCTGGAGCTCTGCAGGCCCGTCCTGCAGCAGGGTCGGAAGCAGCTTCTTGAGAAGTGGCTGAAGGAAGACAAGGTACTGTAGGCATTTAGCTCAGCCTCCTCTCTCTCTCCCTCAGGCATTTCCTGCCACTTCCTGACTTGTTTTGTTTACATGGCTGCTCATTACTGAATACATGAGATCATCTGATATTCCAGGAATGAATGCACTTCCCTTTAAAGCATGGGCTGTATCCTGAATGCCTCAATAGAAACTTTTTTTTTTTTTTAACTCAAATGTACATTTTTTACCAGTATATTTCGCCCAGATTTTTCCCATGACATCATTGATGTTAAACCACAGCCGTAATGTCTTATAGAAATCTTAAATTTTAATGTTGTGTATTTTAGCTGGAGTGTTCAGAGGAACTGGGTGATCTGGTGAAAGCGGTTGATCCTACCTTGGCCCTCAGTGTGTATCTGAGGGCAAATGTCCCCAACAAGGTCATTCAGTGCTTTGCAGAGACCGGCCAGTTCCCAAAAATCGTACTGTATGCCAAGAAGGTAGGAAAGCTACAGTTGGAGCCAAAGTTATATCCAAACAAATCTCAGATAAATTTCAAGTTGAAGGTCTCCAAATTTTTTTTTTTTTTTGCATGATTTTGCTTTTTGAAGGTGGGCTACACCCCAGACTGGATTTTTCTGCTCAGGAACGTGATGCGAATAAACCCAGAACAAGGTCTGCAGTTTGCACAGATGCTGGTCCAGGATGAGGAGCCACTGGCAGACATCACACAGGTCAGAACGATGCCTCTACGTTTACTCACGTCTCATACTTCTTCATGATTTGTAGTGGAGAAGGTATATAAACTCATTAGGTGTATTCTGAGTGTTACTCCACAGCTTTTCCGATTGCAGTCTTTACCTCATTTGTGTGGGACACCTACTTTAAAGTATGTTTGGATTACTGACTACAGGATACAGCTGTAACATCGCTATCTTGTAGCATAAAGGAAATGCACTACTTCCTTTGCTTTTACACTGCAGCCATTCTGCAGAGGTAGGAAGTAAACTGCTGACAGGGCTTTCCGTGTTTCCTAAAGTGCAGTAGATGCAGAGGAAGACTTGGCAATAACTTCATGAATGCATTGCATTATTTCCTGTCAGCTTCACTCCTTAAATAATGTCCGAAATGGAAGCATCAAACCGTTGGCTTTATCAGCTTTTCTACATATTTGTCAGTAGTCACTATGGACAAATGCTAAATATTTGCCAGAGCAAAAAAAAAAGTTCTTTTTTAAAAAACGCACCACAGCTACTTGGATAAACAAGATGGTCTCCATTACATGGTCTCCACACTACAGTGTGTACAATGTTTGTCTAGTTATTTTTGGATCCTTTTCCAGGTGAAATGTGACTGAAAGTGTTTAATATTTTTCAGCAGCAACGATTCAAACTAAAGATTTGCCCAATATGCTGGCTAGCCAATGTTCTGGGCCGATATTGCCTTATTTTAGTTTTTTGTGTCTGCATTGGCCAATACATGCATGTGTCTGCTAATTGATTCATGCCTTCAGCAGCCATGGCTAAGAGATCCCACAGAGATCCTGCATTCCCGCTCCCTCCATTTGCCGTTCTCTTTAAAAAAAAATCAAATTGAGACTTTTGTGATTTTTTTTTTTTTTTTTTTTGTTTTTTATCGTGGTCTCATTTTTATCATGTGGATGGAGGAAGGAAAAGGGAATATGGGCTTCAAAGAAAGTTTGCGGCACATGTCAGGGATTGGTTAGATGGATGACATCATTAGTTCTTTTGGCTGCGTTGTCTGGAAAGATTTGGAAACCTGAACGTAAAGAAACATGAAGACGACGTCAAGATTGACTTTAAACTCGTTTTATGTGCTGTATAAAATAAAAACAAGTAAAACTTAACAACACTCTTAAGTTGATCGTCATTCAACCTCGAGTTCAGTGTCTAATGTCTGGAATATAATTTTAAACTTAAATCAGTGTGGTCAAAATGCTGTGATCTGTTGAAATATTCGGTTTGTTTCAACCCATGAAAATACATTTTTCACTGTTGTAACTGCTGTTGTGTGATTGTGAATGAGTCAGAGTTGGTCAGGGTATCTTACCCTTGTGCCTTTATCTTTTCAGATTGTGGATGTGTTTATGGAGTACAACCTGATCCAGCAGTGCACCTCCTTCCTCCTCGATGCTTTAAAGAACAACAGACCTTCTGAAGGACCACTGCAGACTCGCCTGTTGGAGATGAACCTCATGCACGCCCCACAGGTGGACCAGTCTGCATGAACTTTATTAAATAAATGCTTGTATGATGCAGAGAACTTTTTGTTTTTAACTTTTCTGTTGTGGTTGTAGGTTGCAGACGCGATCCTTGGTAACCAGATGTTTACACACTATGACCGTGCCCATATTGCCCAGCTATGCGAGAAGGCCGGTCTTCTTCAGAGGGCCCTTGAGCACTACACAGACCTGTATGACATCAAGCGTGCTGTTGTGCACACACACCTTCTCAACCCAGAGGTATGAAACGGCTTCTTTTGTCAGAAAGCCTTGGCTTTTTGTCTACTTGTTAGAAGAAATGGAGCAAGTGTTCCTGTTCCTCCTTCAGTGGCTGGTGAACTTCTTTGGCTCGCTGTCAGTGGAGGATTCAATGGAGTGCCTCAGGGCCATGCTCTCAGCCAACATCCGCCAGAACCTACAGATCTGCGTCCAGGTGGCCTCCAAGTACCATGAACAGCTCTCCACACAGGCTCTCACTGAACTCTTTGAGTCCTTCAAGAGCTTTGAAGGTGAGAAACCAGGCATGGTGACACCCTGATCTACAGTTGACCTCAAAACCTTCAACGTTGCTCTTTTATATCAGATGGATTGTAAACAAGCATAGGATTACAGAATGTCTGCTAAATCTCAGAGATTAGGGACATATTTCTAAAATTTGAAGTGATGGTTGTTTATGTTAAGTCTGATGCTCCTCAGGCAGTCTGTTAATATTGTAGTCATTTTTCAACCCTGAGAATTATGATGGAAGCTAAGCTGCTGCTGGTGAAAATGAAAAATATTAAGCGACATCCTACGCACGTTGTTACAGGATTACAATTGGTCATTTAAAATCCTTAAACTTTTGAATTTGAAAAACAAATAATTTCAAACTATTTTATATAATTGCTGAAGAGCTGCCAAAATAGCTCAAATCTACTAAGTTTTGTCAATATAAATGTCTGCTATAAATATTTTTTTTAAATTCTGATCCAGCAACTTCTAAGCCATTTAGTTTTATTTTACTGTGTTTGCATAGTACTAAAATAGCTCATTGGCTCTAGCCCCATTTACACAACCCTTTTGAAACAGTTCTGAGATCGGTCTGAGCACTGCAACAGAGACAACTCGGTGTAAATGGAATGCACGACTGAACCGGACAGTGCCAGACACAACTGAACCGCGCTAAACTGGTACTAGTTCATCATTAGGGTTCAGTTCTGGCTCGGTTCTCGGATAACAAAGGGCGCATGAGCAGACCGGGTCATCTCCCTACAGTTAGCCTCTGTAATCATGATATTTCAGACATTTATAAAAATACTAGCTTCCCTACCACGCCACAGGATTTCCAGTGATGATTCTGCTTAGCAGTGTGATGAACCTCAATGTCTGTCATTGTTTCCTGGGTCTGTAAGCCCTGATTAGACTATGCTTTGTCGTATCCACTTCCAAAAAGCTGACTTTGTCAGGTAAATTCACCAAAGGCTGCCTTCTTCAACTGACTCTCTGCAAACTTCCTAAATGTTACAGGTGCTAGATGTGGCTCTAGAGAGCTGTAGTACCATAAGTCATCAGTAGGAGGCAATGAACCATGCTAGAGTGATGTGTAAACGGTCGTAAGGAACAAAGCTCGGCTAGTGAACTGATCCAAGCTCGGTGTGGATCGGTTTTCAGAGGAAAGTGGAAATGGGGCTTTTGTTTACATGCTCCATCCAATTAAAATATTTTCAGGCCTGTCAGACAACACAAACGCACATTGGGCTCAGCTTGTCTTATTTAGATGAATTTGATCCTATTGAGCGGTTGCGTTCTGATCGATCGTCAGTCAGTAGAATCTCCCGCTGTTAACTTCCCATACTGCTGAATATTAACAGAATAGTTTACTTTTAGTTCAATCAATGTTTATTCTGATTATGTCTATGTAAACATGGATGCAGATGATACTTTAAGTGATAGCAGGAGGAAAATTCTGCTGCTAAGGGACCTTAAATTTCCGAGAATTGCTTCCTCGAAAATTCTTTACTGTGACGTTAGCGGGACTGTGGGAACCCTGTAATTATTTCAAAGGTTGTTTGAACTAATGGGTGTTGTCTCTTTGCATCTCAGGTTTGTTCTACTTCCTGGGCTCTATTGTTAACTTCAGTCAGGATGCTGAAGTCCACTTCAAGTACATCCAAGCTGCCTGCAAGACGGGCCAAATTAAGGAGGTGGAGAGGATCTGTAGAGAGAGCAACTGCTACGACCCGGAGCGTGTAAAGAACTTCCTCAAGGTGAAGTTACAGACACACATGGCCATTTAGATTTCTGACCATTTTTTGAATGTGCAACTTATTGGTTAGTTTGCTTCCTTTTCAATGAATGACCCTGAAATGGGGTATATCGCCTTGTTGTGTAGCGATTAATTTTCCTCAGTTGCTTATAAATCCTGACGGTAGTGAATTTTCTTTCTGCTTGTCTTCTCATAAAAATGGCAGGACATGAATCAGGTAAATCTGTCTCTCCTCCACAGTAGAAGATCCTGTTTTATCCTTTCTTCTCACACCTCCTTAAACATAGAACGTTAAGAGCTGTATGGAGGCGTATATTTAGCAATTCCTGCATTAGCTGTGTAGAGCTAGACATTCGGTTGTCTGTAATATCTTTTGTTGTTTTGTAGGTAGTTGGTATCCAGTGTAGGGATGCACCCAAATGAAAGCCCTGGCCGAAAATGAACAATTAGGAAACGAAAACTGAAACACAGAAGTTATGTTTAATATTATAATTGTAGAGTCCTATTATGTTTTAACCTAGAGGCATTTCATTAAATTTAGAAACTATTCAAAGTCAAAAGTGCCAAAATGTTTACCTACCACTGACATTTTTTTAAGCCCTTTACCTTCAAAACACTGGAAGAACACGCAGTGGACATGTTCGGTGTCAGTTAACTTTTCCGTGACGCATTCTTCTCGGATTCAGAACGGTGAGAGTGTGTTTGGATTTCTAAGGCATTTTGTGCCACTGACCTGAGTGCTCATTGAGACTGTGTAGCTTTTTAACCCGCTCACTCAAAACCTGTCTGCCACGCTTAATAGAAAAACTCTTCTATGCAACCTGCACTGGGAAAAAATCGAAATCTAGAGAAGTTTTTTTTTTTCTTAAAATAGGTGCATTTGTTCTTTCATTGAGGAGGTAAAAAAGACATTTTATCAATGGAACAAGACAATTTACACTTAAAATAAGACAACACAACTGTGTCTTATTTCAAGTCCATATTATCTAATTATAATTTAAGAGTAAAAATACTCATTCCATTGGCAAAATTATCTCATTTACCTACTCAAATTAGGGGTAAATACACTTAATTTAAGACATTTCTACTTATTTCTAGATCGTTTTTCCAGTGTGTGTGCTCTCCTGCTTCAGTGCTTTACACACAACCTCGATGGAGCTGATGTTTGTCGCTTCATCAGTTTTCAGAAGTGTGGTTTCTGTGTGAAATGACTATCGATGAACATATTAGAAATCGGCCAAGAAAATAGCTTTTCCAGTGGGTGAATTTGCGGTGCATCCCTGATCCAGTGGTTTGTTTATGAAATCAGGTTTTGTTTTTGAGTGTTTGTAGTTAATTCTGATCCACGTCAGGTGTTCAGTCCTAAAGTGTTGATCTTGTGGTGTTGTTATACCGCACATCATTTATTATTGCTGCTTGTAATGACCTGATGAAAAGTAGCTCTGCTACAACACTGCAAAGAAATTACAAATGTGTTTAGTTTTTACAATAAATTGCAAAGCAAAACTGGAATCTTATGAAAAAAAAAATAAAAAATTCCTCCGCATGCTTAAATAGATGCTGCTTCTTGTAACATGACTTTTAGATTTGAAGTCCTTTATTTGATGGAATTTTATTATTATTTTATTTTATTTTTTTTGGAAAATCCTGATCTGATTGTCAGAAATCGGTCCGATAGCAAATAATAGCAAAAAGCTATTATTGCAATAAATCGCCTGCATCTAAAATCTCAGATACAGGCTTTACAACAGAAACACTTTGTTGCTGTTACCAATCTTCACTGCTTGGCTTAAAACCCTGAAGCAAATGTTGCAGCTATTGTAGTGAATGAGAGCTTTTCCACAGCTTCCATACGACAGTGAAGAGTGGCGGTGAGCGAACTGCATACCAGCCCAAAATCTGTATTTTGCAAGCAGGAAACTGATTTTCATAAACTTTTTTCCCCAAAATATTTCACCAAATGAGCCATTTTATCCATATAGTGAGGTTTTTAAGTAGATCTATTTGTTTGTAACTTAATTGACCGGAACTTGGCGATTTAACATAAAATGCACCAATATTGGCAACAAATTTAGAAGCCAAAGAAAGAAGTCTTCTGATCAAAGATCAGCCCTGATCTGATTGCATAGAAGGGGTTTGTTTTAATTTTGCAGGTTTTATCTCACTGACTCCATCCGCTTTGTTTTTGTGACTCACAGGAAGCCAAACTCACCGATCAGCTGCCCCTCATTATCGTCTGCGATCGCTTTGATTTCGTCCATGACCTGGTCCTCTACTTGTACAGAAACAACCTGCAGAAGTACATTGAGATTTATGTTCAGAAGGTAAGAAGCCCTGCAGAGGTGTTTTCAATGCCGGAAAATCCTGGTCTCAGATGAGAATACTTAGATCCATCTTCTGCTGTAGGTGAACCCTAGCCGTCTCCCGGTCGTGGTTGGTGGTCTGCTGGATGTGGACTGCTCTGAGGATGTCATCAAGAGTCTGATCTTAGTCGTCCGAGGACAGTTCTCCACCGATGAACTTGTTGCAGAGGTTGAAAAGAGGAACAGGTGCTCTACTTCTCTCCCAGTGCACAAAAAAAAAAACATTCACTGTTAATATTTGACCCTTCAAAACAGTTTAGGGGTTATGTAGTTATTAAAAGATAATTCCATTCCTATCTTGCTGAAGTTGTTAGAAAATTGACACTGGTCTGTACAGAGGAAAGCTGGTTGCCAGGCAGATTTAGTTAAATTTGATTTTTGAAGCACAGCTTGTTACAAACTCTAACCCTGTTCTTCAGGTGACAAAAACTTTATCAGCCAAACTCCCAGAAAGTTTGACTCACTGTAGCTTCAGTCACACCCCCCAAAAAATGATGACTTGACTGGATCAGACGGACTGAAATAAAATCTCTGCTATTCCTACTGAACCACCGAAGTCCGGACCAATTATGCTGCAAGAAAAAGTCTGCCTAGAAAAAGTAGCGAAAGTAGTAATTTCTGATTTTTAAACATTAAACAATTTATAGTCTGAACTGTGATCATTCATTATGCTGCTTAACTGGCCTAAAATCATTTAATTTTTTTATTAGATCCGCTAACTACCTAGTTATCCCTCTAGTGATAACAAATTTGGTCTATAAAAGGTTTTGGATTCATTTTAAATGTAGCTGCTGTGGTTTTAAAACCCTTTTCCAACAGGCTGAAGCTGCTGCTGCCCTGGCTGGAGTCCCGTATCCACGAAGGCTGTGAAGAACCTGCTACCCATAATGCCCTGGCAAAGATCTACATCGACAGCAATAATAACCCCGAACGCTTCCTGCGTGAGAACCCGTTCTATGACAGCCGTGTGGTGGGGAAGTACTGCGAGAAGAGGGACCCTCACTTGGCCTGCGTGGCTTATGAGCGAGGGCAGTGTGACCAGGAGCTAATCAATGTGAGGATGCCATTCTCTTCCGTTCTTTCCCTTATCCTGCCATTTTCTCCAATGTTGGGATCGACATTAATATTTTCTTCCCACATCAGGTTTGCAATGAGAACTCCTTGTTCAAGAGCTTGTCTCGCTACCTAGTAAGACGCAAAGATGCCGAGCTGTGGGCCAGCGTGCTGCTGGAGAGCAACCCTTTCAGACGACCACTCATTGACCAGGTGGAGTCTAAAGACGTGCAGATCAACCTTCCTGGGTCATTTCTCCTTGTGCATCTCTAAGCCTCGGTTCTGGTTGTGTCCTTAGGTTGTACAAACGGCTCTGTCAGAAACCCAGGACCCTGAGGAGGTGTCAGTCACTGTCAAAGCCTTCATGACTGCAGACCTGCCTAATGAGCTCATTGAGCTGCTGGAGAAAATTGTGTTGGACAACTCTGTCTTCAGTGAACACAGGTGATTAACAGGAATGTTCTTCACCCTCATGTCAGCCATGACCAAAGAAATGTGCTCAGGTTTTGTTTTTCTCCTCAGAAATCTGCAGAACCTGCTGATCCTGACTGCCATCAAAGCTGACCACACGCGAGTGATGGAATACATCAGCAGGCTGGACAACTACGACGCCCCTGATATCGCCAACATCGCCATCAGCAATGAGCTCTTCGAGGAGGCGTTTGCCATATTTAAGAAGTTTGATGTCAACACCTCCGCCGTGCAGGTCTGTTAAATCAAACACTTAAACTGTTGCTTTATTAAAGAAGAGTCCAGGTTAGATATTTGTTTTCCTCCTTAGGTGCTGATTGAGCATATCAGCAACCTGGACCGGGCCTATGAGTTTGCAGAACGCTGCAATGAGCCCGCTGTGTGGAGCCAGCTGGCCAAGGCTCAGCTGCAGAAGGAGCTGGTTAAAGAAGCCATTGACTCCTACATCAAAGCTGATGACCCTTCGGCTTATATGGAGGTGGTCCAGGCAGCTGATAAGAGCGGTAAGAGTTGGTTCATCTGGAATAAGGGTCTGATGCAGGGGGGGGTGCTGTGATGTGCTTTAGATTGATGCAGAGGTTAGATTCTCAGCGGAACAGGACTTTAAACACAAAACCACAATAAAATGGTTTGGATCAAACTGTATTCCCGTCTTAGACTGTATATTAATCTGCAGTTGTGAAAGGCTGGAAAAATATGACCTGCACAACTTGCAGCTGACCAAGCAAAGGTAGTTCTTCACTTTAGATGTTTGATTTGTAAAAAGAAAAAAAATGCCTGCTTGATAAATTCATGCTGGTCTGTTGCATCCAAACAAACTAAATTCTGTGGTTCTACCAACTGATCACAAACTGATTGTGGTGAACTGATATGTGGAGGGAAACCGTGGCCCATCAGCCCCTTGATGCTGTGAATATTTCAGGTAACTGGGAGGACCTGGTGAAGTTCCTTCAGATGGCCCGTAAGAAGGCTCGTGAGTCCTACGTAGAGACGGAGCTGATCTTTGCTTTGGCTAAAACCAACCGCCTGGCCGAACTGGAGGAGTTCATCAATGGACCCAACAACGCTCACATTCAGCAGGTCAGCTTTGCTCCGTTACAAAACGACACCTCCATCCATCCATCCAATCCACATTTAAACACTGAACGTCCTTCTTAGGTTGGAGACCGCTGCTATGACGAGAAAATGTACGAAGCAGCCAAACTGCTTTACAACAACGTCTCCAACTTCGGCCGCCTGGCTTCCACTCTGGTGCACCTGGGAGAGTATCAGGCTGCTGTGGACGGAGCCCGCAAAGCTAACAGCACCCGCACCTGGAAGGAGGTCTGCTTCGCCTGCGTGGACGGCCAGGAGTTCAGACTGGCCCAGATGTGTGGCCTCCATATAGTGGTGCACGCTGACGAGTTGGAGGAGCTGATCAACTATTACCAGGTAGGTTAAAGGCCTTCATTGCTTTAACATCCATGCTGCCTTTTCCCTCTGAACCATAGTCATTCTCACCCTTCTCTTTCAGGACCGTGGCTACTTTGAGGAGTTGATCACCATGCTGGAAGCCGCCCTGGGCCTGGAGCGCGCTCACATGGGCATGTTCACAGAGCTGGCCATCCTGTACTCAAAGTTCAAACCCCAGAAGATGAGGGAGCATCTGGAGCTGTTCTGGTCCAGAGTTAACATCCCCAAGGTTCTCAGAGCAGCAGAGCAGGCTCACCTGTGGGCGGAGCTGGTCTTCCTTTATGACAAGTATGAGGAGTTTGATAACGCCATCATCACCATGATGAATCACCCAACCGACGCCTGGAAGGAGGGCCAGTTCAAAGACATCATCACCAAAGTACGGCTCCGTCCAATCAGCAAAGTTTCTTCTACAGTTTTCCGTCTCGTATTTGAACTGCGTTTGATCCAAATCTCTCCCAGGTGGCCAACGTGGAGCTGTACTACAAAGCCGTCCAGTTCTACCTGGAGTTCAAGCCTCTGTTACTGAATGATTTGCTGCTGGTGCTCTCCCCCAGACTGGATCACTCGCGTGCCGTTAACTTCTTCACTAAGGTACTCTGAACCTGACCGGTTCAAATCCAACCATCCTTTGACAGAAGCTTATATGCGTCTTCAATAATCAACATGTGTGTTTCCAGGTTAAACAGCTGCCTCTGGTCAAACCTTACCTGCGCTCAGTACAGAACCACAACAACAAATCAGTCAACGAAGCACTTAACAACCTCTTCATCACCGAGGAGGACTATCAGGTTAGTTTGACCAACATCACTTGGATTTTAAAATGAAATAAACCAGAAGTTTTAACTTTTATGGCCCATCTGTTTCAGGCACTGAGGACATCGATAGACGCCTACGACAACTTTGACAACATCTCGCTGGCTCAGCGCCTGGAGAAGCACGAGCTGATCGAGTTCAGAAGAATCGCTGCCTACCTCTTCAAAGGCAACAACCGCTGGAAGCAGAGCGTGGAGCTGTGCAAGAAGGACAAGCTCTACAAGGTGCTTCGTCCGCTCGTTCGGGGGCCGAGTTTGACGGAGAACCGAGACCTGACCATTTTTTTTTTCTTTCTTCTGTCTGACAGGATGCCATGCAGTACGCATCAGAGTCCAAAGACGTGGAGCTGGCAGAGGAGCTGCTGGCCTGGTTCCTACAGGAAAACAAGAAGGAGTGTTTTGCCGCCTGCCTTTTCTCCTGCTACGACCTGCTGCGGCCTGACGTGGTGCTGGAGACCGCCTGGAGGCACAACATCATGGACTTTTCTATGCCATACTTCATTCAGGTCATGAGGGAGTACCTCTCCAAGGTAAAACACGTTCAACTTCACAGCAAATCCATATACTATAGATATGCACCAATCAGATCAGAACTGAGCCTTCAGCTGTAGGTTTAACAATATTCTGTTACTAATGGGTTGAACAGCAGCTTGTGCTCTGATGGATAAATGGAGATAATCTGGTGAATCTGTTTAGTTTCCCCTCTGTAAAAGCAAACTTTCATTCCTAAATAGTTCCATTAAAAAAAAGTTCAACCTACAGCTAAAGAATCTGCCAAAAAATTCAGGTTGGTGCATCTATAAAAGTGTCGAATTCTCCTTAAATGAAAGGAAACACTTTTTAATTTGTAAAGGGGTTTGTTGTCTTGCCTTCTGTTGCTGAGTGTTCAGTAATATTTAACCTTGATCTCCTGTGCCGCACCTTTTCCCTTACAGGTGGAAGCGGTTAAGGAGCAGGTGAAAAGCGATCGGGCGATTGCAGCCCCCAGTGTGCATGGTTTTAGTTTGTAACAAGCATCACCTGGTTTAGCTGCAGCTGCACCCATCAATCAAAGCAGTGTTTTGTTGAATGGTTCAAAGCGTCGTCGTCACTTTAGAAATTCGACTCCCAAAAATACGCAACATTGAGACTTAAAGGAAACTTTTGTCTCTGTGACCGGAGCACAGGAAGCTCTGAGGTTGTACATCTGCTGTCTTGGTTGGCAGTAGAGCGTCTGTAGCACCTGGATCCAGCCGGCTTCCCGTCGCCACGCTGCGTCTCAGTGTTGCAGCCTTAAGCCGGGCATACACTGTGCGATATTTTCAATCGTGCAACGAAACCGCAGGGTTTAAAAGTTCGCAGCTCACGATGTATGTTCTCACACTGTGCGGCCCGACGATCTAATTAGATCTACCTGATCACACTGTACGTCTAAAAACCACGTCGGTATCATCTCTGCAGTGAGATGGCGCTACTTGGACTCATCTATCCGGAAGCCAAACGAGTAGAAGAGGAATATGAAGCTCACTAGAGAGAAACGTGCTGCCTTGGCAATTTGTCCAAATATGTCGTCGCTTTTTCTTTTTAGGGCTTTCAGCACAAAATTTCACAAAGACATGGCTGAGCAAACGTGGCTACTGCGGTCTGTCAGTTTTACAGAAAGAACTCCATTTCACTCGCACCCCCGCCATGCTTCTGTGTTTACATCTAAGAGGAAGAAGAGTGCTCGTTTGTCCATAACAATCTTACGACGGCTGACTGAATTTCAAACATGTTTGATTTTCTCCTGACCTTACAATTCCTGATGAGGAGGTGGTCGTGAGAGGCTGATTGCCCCTTGTTACCCCCCCTCCTGTGTTCTACACTCGCACACGCAGACTGAAAGTCGGCCCGATCGAAAAATTCTCACACAGCTGGAGAATCGGCCCAGAAAAGGATGAAAAACCGTACAGTGTACGCCCGGCTTTAATATGAGCAGCAGTGTGTCTCACAGCACGGGACTGCTTCGTCAGTCTGCTCTGTTGTTGGGCATGGAGGCATGGAGCCTGATGCACCTCTCAGCGAACCTTTACTGCTTGTGCTGCTGCTCGTCCTCTGGACATCTTTTTAATTTGCATTTTTGCTGCATCTGATTTGCTGCCTGAATTTTTTATTTTTTATGTCTAGGAAATGTCTTGCCTGTTTAGTCGTGCAGTGAATTTTTTATTTTATTCACCAAAAAGCGGTTAGCAGAGATTCCTAGAAGCTTCGATCAATGTTCTTGAAGGAACAGAGGTTCAAAGATGAGTTACTTTATCTCTGCTGTAGAAGTTCAGCTTTGAAGAGTTTTATTCAGCCTCATTTCATTTTCACTGGTTCTGACCCCTCTCAGTAATATAGCTGTAACTAATACAGGGCATGGCATATTCAGAGCTGAAAGATAAAATAGGTGGCATGAGATCAGGCCTTGTCTTTGATTAAAAACCAGTTGGATTTTAAATCTTTGCAAGCAGATAATGACTAGATAAGAGTCTGTTACCTTAAAGCAGGGGCCTACAACCCGTGGCTCTCGGGAACCTTTAAAATGGCTCCTAATAGTGGCCTAAAATGATGTAAAGAACCAACAGATGTAGTCTAATAATAAATAGCAGTCTTAGAATCTGTAGTGTGGGTTGTCGCTACCCGATCCGTCCAGGAAACGCGAACCATCCTGCGTATGCGCAAACAGAATAAGATCTGGATCGCAGAAAAACTACGTAATAATGGTACTGAAAATACCTATTCATATACTTAAAACATTAAAGAATTAAACTACATCGTATAAAAAATACTGAAGACTTTTCTGGAACAAATGGATAAGTTTTACATTCTCTCCATTATATTGGCTGATATCTTCGGACATGCTCAGATCAGTCACTGTAACGTTCGAAAGGCTATTTAAGTTTATTGCTTTTTTGTTTTTTTTAGAACATGCAATATTTATGCAAATACAAAAATATCCAAATATTCAAAAGGAACCCCCTGCCTGAAAAAGACAAAAGAATAAAGTAAGAAAATGAATGATTTGCTAAAAAGTAAAAAGTTTTTTACAGTTATTCTGCTCACGACGCATGCGCAGGACGGATCGTGCTTCCCACACAGATCGGGTACGGACATGAGGTTTTATAAGAATATTGTATTACAATTTAACAGAATGTTCAAAGAACCAGAAATTAGTTTTGATCTACTTTTTCTGGTTGGCTTCTAAGTTTTGTTTTTATATTTTGATCAAATAATATGCTATAATAGAAAACCATGCCTTATATCTATACATATAGCGATTGTATACAAATAAACTGTTGGTTGTTTAAAATGGCAACAGATTTCCTTTATCAGATCTTGAAAAAAACGAATTAGTTGAGTTTAATCGATAAACACATACGATTTATGTCTCTAAAGCATCTCAGCTGGATTCAGACCAATATGGCTCCTTGTGTGTTAAAGGTTGCAGACTCCTGCCTTAAAGGTTGAGGATCTAAAACACCTGCTCTGTTAAAATGCCTGTCAGCCGGTTTTCTTTGGCGGCAAAGTATTGATTTTCATCCCTAAATACAATTTATTTCTCTGCAATACAGGTAGACAAGCTTGAAACCTCAGAGTCCCTAAGAAAAGAAGAGGAGCAGGCGACAGAAACGCAACCCATCGTCTATGGTAACAGGATTATAATTATATTATTATATAATATATTATTGATATTGGAGCTAAAACCTTTGGTGTGGTTTAGGAACGCCCCAGCTGATGCTGACGGCAGGCCCCAGCGTACCAGTGGCCCCGCAGCAGGCGTACGGCTATGGCTACCAGGCGCCTGCAGGCTTCGTTCCACCAGCGGCTCAGCCGGGCTTCGGCTACGGCATGTGAAGACGCCGCCTCTCCCATCTGTCCACCTCCAGGCTCCATCCACCTCCTTCAGTCCTTCATCATGTCCCCGCCTCCTACCAGCAGCAGGGGGATGATCCTGATAAACATTTATTATTTTTCTTTTTGTTTTGTTTTTTTTAAGCTGTCATGAAGGACTCAAAGTTTATTTTGTCAAAAGGATGAAATCAGATAAATTTTCTCACATTCCGTATTGATTAGCTTAATTTCTTGTATTTTATTTGAATGGGAAATGGTTTAATGTAGAATGGGTGGGCTTTTGGAGGAGAGCCAGTCCTCTCCTCACATTTAAGGTCTGTTGTGAAGCATCTGATTTGCACTCTATAGCAAGAAGAAACCTTTTCCTGTCTGTCTGAGCGGCTTCATTTATTCCGACTGTACAATGCGTTGAATTGTAGAATATATCCAGACACCAAAACTGCTGACGTGTGCTTTTTTTTTTTTTGTCTTTGTCATTTTGCAACATCAGAATGCTTTCACAACCATAATCCTGAAACACTACGTTCTGAGTCACGGTCCCATGCTCGCTCTTCAGGACTGATGGTTGAAGAAAATCTAAAAACTATTTTACAAACGTTGATGTCCAGGAAAGTTTGATTCTTTCCAGTAATGCCTATGCAGAAGTCTCCAAACTCAGCTCTTCTCCAAACATTTCCATGTGCTTTACACACTGCTTTAACACGGGACCATTCTGCCTCAGGAGGGACTGCAGACCTGTGTGTGTGTGTGTGTGTGTGTGTGACTAACACCCCCCTCCCCCCCAATCTGTTTGCTCAGTGCTGCAGAGTCTGATGGAGACGTTTCCTCCACTTTCTTCTTCGTTGCAGAGTCTGATGGAGACGTTTCCTCCACTTTCTTCTTCGTGTGTCCTGTTCTGGGTTGCATTTAAAGTTTTCAGTTGACCTGCTCCTCCAAACCTTAAACTATGTCCAAACATTAAGTGGGGGGGGGTTTGACGTTTTTACTAAAGGCTTGCTTGTATACAGAAAATCAATCATTAACTCCTTATATTCTTATCTAAATTACCTTAGATTTAAATTGTGCACTTACGATACTTGATTGTGCATAATCAGGAATCCTAATGAATGAAACAGCTGTTTTGTTTCCACTTAAAAAAATAAAATAAAGGCTTGTTGTTCAAAGCTGCTGTCGCTGTTTAGTTATTGTAATGTTTTTGTTTTTACCTTCCATAACTGTTGCATGCTCCGTTCTCCATATCAGTCTGAACAGCTTCTGATGAACCCAAATTATTTATGGAGTGACTTTTATTTCACTATCTGGAAAAGAGGAAGAACTTGATCCAGAAATGAAACCCTGAAGGACTTCAAAGAGTAACTTTGCTGTTTTCTCTGATTTTTTTTTTTTTTTTTTCTCCCCATTTTCATTTACCTTTTAATCTATATAATTTTTCTTTTTTTG
>NW_015152288.1:39451-43566 GCF_000732505.1 Cyprinodon variegatus
AATTACTTAAAAATATCCCTTTTGGATTGCTTTTTTTTAATTTATTTTTTATTTTTTTTCAAAATTTTCAAAAGGTATTTTTTTCTTCTGCCACCATGGAATATAATCCACTCCATTAATAATGATTTAAATGACCAACACCAACAGATGTCACACATCTTCAACCTGGCCTTCAATGGATTCTGTATTTTTACTCAAGAATCGTGGACCTTAATTACAAAAATATTAATTTTAATCTAAAAAAAAAAAACCTGGATTATTATCCAGTGAGCCAAAGTTTTCTTCTGTTTTAAACAGTCCTTCCCCAGTCCAGGGGCTTCTGATGGTTGGTTAATTAAAAATTCATTAAAATTGTAATGGTTTTGTGATGTGATGGTTTTTAAGTTGCAGAAAAAATGTAGAAATAATCTAGATTAGTAACTCCTAAATCATGAATGAGGTGCTGAAGGTTGCCTTGAACAGAACACCTTTGTTAGAAATTTTGATTTAAAATCTGAGGCTCTAGTGCCCTCTGCTGGTACTTCAGGAGAAGTGCTCCAAGTAAGAAAGCAACTTTTCAAACTTTTTTTCCTCTAATTTTTCCAAATTTTGCTTCAGATTTTTCTTTTCTTTCAAATTTCTTTTTCAGAAATTGGACATTTAATCTCTTTTCATTTTTGGTGGTCTGTCTTTCCTGTGGAGTGAGGATGCATTTTTATTTGTTGCATGGAAGAGAACAAGTGTTTTATTAGCCTTGAAGTAAGGAGAATGTGATTCGTATATTGCAATTTGAAAAGAAGGTAAATTGTAAAACTCCATCTAAAAGCATAATCGGAAACAAAAGTTTTAAAAACATCTTTGAGGAAAAAAAAACATTGGTGGAACTTGGTTTTATAAATCTAGGAAAAAAATGATCTATATTAATAGATAGGCCTATATTTTTTTAATGAAAACAAATTAAGTTTTATTTCTGGATAAAGATGTCCTTTGCTTGCAGCAGTAATGAACCATAATTCACTCCATACCATTCTAAATGAAAATAGGGTTGCGTTTGCTTCGGCAGTCTCACCCTTTCACACACCTGATTGACATGAATTAACCATCAACCCCACAGGATGATGCTGCCACCATATTTCACACCAGCAGCAGAAAACAAATCCAAGCCTCTGCATATTAACGAGAGTTGAAACAATTCTGCTTCAACAAAAAAGGATTCATGGAAACAAATAGGGATGGAACAGTGACTGATAGCAGACCAGAGTGATTTGGTTGATAGGTTATTTAAACAGCTTGGCTAAATAAATCGTGGCTAAAAATGATAAGTTTAACATTTGAATGTAATTCTAACTATTAAAGAACATTGAAAGTAGCAGAAATGTGTTTTATCTATTTTGTTTATATACATCAAATATCTTATAGAACATCTATGCTTCCTTTTTATTAAATATTTTATGGTTTCCCTTGTTTTACAACCTAAAAGAGCCAAGAGAAACTATTTGTTTAAAATGGCACCCTCTCTAACAGCAGATATTAAAAATAAGTTTTATTTGTTATATTTTTGACTCCAAAAACTTTTTAGTTGGACTCTGGGTAAAACAGCTCACTAGATAAATCCTGAAGCTCTCTTTAAGCTTACCACCACATGCTATAAACCAAAGTAATGATGGTTCAAAGGACTATTAAACATAACATCTGCAGAAAGAAGGAAATTTAAGGCAATAATTAAACCAAAACTGTTAAAAAAAAATATATAGACACATTTTATATGAAAGGTAGACAAATTGTACAAATGTCAGTCCTAGCTAAATTTGTATAAAATTCTTTTAAAACTCTATTAACAACCTTTTGTCGTTAAAATAATTAGTTAATCAAATAAAGCTAAATATTGGTAATTGAACCCATTATTATTTTATTTAACAAATCACATATAAAGTCTGTTCTTTCTGAAGGTCACCGTTTAAATTTAATTACAAAACAGATCAGCATTAATATTCACAAAAAAAAATGTCATGATAATTCTTGTTTGGAAGATGAAATTATACATTTAAAAAACAAAGAACAACTTTAGTAGAGCTTCAGTTCTCCAGTGACGCTGTCAACTAGATCCGCTGGACCAGGACCGACGCCCAGCACGGTGCGAGAGCCGGGCGCAATCTGTGTCCTTCCTGCATCCTGGATGAGGCTGACGGCGAGTCCCGCCTCCCTGGCTCGGCCCATCAGATCTATCAGGGTGTCCTCATCAGGGGCCTTCACCACCACCTTGGGCTGGCCGCAGTACTCCCACTGTTTGAGCAGCTCAGGACTCCTGCGCTGAACCTGCTTATAGGCGCTCACTGCAGCATGAGAGCACTGAGCCGCCACCTTCCCTTTGCCCATCTTCAGGTCATTCCGGACCACCAGAACCATCTTGAACTCCCCTCCCTCCCCCATCACGCTGGCCTCCTCGGTGCCGTTCCCCATCGCTTTCATCAGGCTCTTGGATGTGGGGCCAAGACGCGTGCGGAGGTGCCAGCCTAGGAGGAGTCCGCAGCCCAGCCCGGCGACGACGCCCCAGCCCAGAGGACTATACAGCACATCCATGGTGTCTGTTGAACCTGTGAACATCAACAGCATCACTTTACATATAAGACAGAATTAATTTGGTCCGGTCTACTTTAGGAAACAGCTACTAATATTAAGCTTGGTTTAATTTACTAAAGGAGGCAGCTAGATGTAATTATGATGAATTAACTCCTTAGAAAACAGACCAGGAAGAAGAGTACCAGGGGTTAAAGGTCAAGCTACGGAAGAGGATTAGGACCACTGAAGAAATTTTAAAAAATGTACTGATTTTAAATTTTATTTCAGTTTAATGCAGAAAAAAGGCAGAATTCAGACTTTAATCTCAGAATTTTGGATTTTAATGTAGATGGGCACCATGAAGGCAGAGATGTGGAGCACTCAGCTTCACTGACAAAGATGTGAGTTGTTTGGGAGAAACAGTGACACATTGGTGGAAAATGATGAAATTAGGCAACTTGGGTCCCTGGTGATGCTGTTTCATTAATGGAAGAGCAGAAGCTGATGGAAACAATAGAGCTAGTCTCTGAAACAGACATGGCTACAGCTTGATGCTAACATGTTTGCTAGCTGTCAAAATTCAGTCATGATTCTGAGATTAAAGTCAGAATTCTTACCTTTTCTCATCTTATACTGAAGTCAAATAAAAAAAAAAATCAGTTAACTTTTATTTTTCCAGTGGCTCTAATCCTCTTCCATATCGAGCTGTTTATGGGGTTTTCAGGGAGTCCACATTTTTCTTCTGTTTCACATTTAATGGGGAATAATTTAATCCCACATTCATGTCCTGGACTATTTAATTATTTCATTTCCTATTCTCCCTAATTACAGGAGCTAATTCATTACCAATAAACGTGTTTATCTTTTTAAAAAACAAATATCCTCTTCAAACCAGAAACAGATTGAAAACAAAAGAAGCCAAACATCCGATCTAAAGGTTATTAAATTAAAACTGAAACTGAACTGGTTTTTATCGATGGGAATCATTTTGCATTTTCATGAAACATAGAATAAATGGAAGATAAACCTCTGCGTTTTCTGATAAAGTTAAATTCAGATCTTAATGTGAGAACAGAAAACTTTCCGCAGATTTAATCTTAGATTGATCCAGCAAACGTTTCCTGCTTTCGGCTAAAACATGAACAGCTAGTTAGCCTGTTAGCTTCCTGACTACATGAACCGGAAGATCCCATATTTATGCGCGCGCTGATGCAGATTTAAAACATTGAAGATAACCAGTTATTTCAAAACATAGCATTAATGTTTCATACCTGCTCTATGGGGGGATTAGAGAGCATGGAGGAAGTTTCATCACGCTGTCTTATTCTCTTTTATTCTTTTACAGTTGGCAAAACAACTTAAAGTGTTTTCAGCGCCACCTATCGGCCTGGAGCCTGGTCGTCGATGGAAAAAAGGAGGAAATTATATAGTTAATAACTTGATGTATACATAAAATAATTACATAATGCTAAATAAAACCCCAGTTTTATCACATGGAGTTTTTTTTTCTGTTTCTGGAGTTACTTTATGTGCAGCAGTTACAATGTTGCCACCTTCTGGTTAACTTCTGCATACAG
>NW_015152288.1:46696-54910 GCF_000732505.1 Cyprinodon variegatus
ATTCAGCAACAGAAATACTAAATTGTGCAAAATAGCAATAAAAAAATATAATAAAAAAAGAAAAGCTATTCAGTTCTAAATTATATCATCAAATAGAGATATAAACATTGACAAAGAATAATCACTGCACTGAAAAATAATAATGGGTAATTAAGAATGACACTGAGACAGAAACAATAGTGTATTTTAGCATTGGTGGTAGACATTTTCTTTAAGGACAAAGTAAGTATATTTATTTCACCTTTAAATGTGATTGTAGGGAGAGTTTTGGCAAGATGAGATTAGTGTATGAAAAGCTGTTCTGTCAGATTCAAAATCGACACAGGTGCCGACATTAAAGTGATGTCTCAGGCTGCATTTAACAGACTGCCAAAGAGCCCAAGATGGGTCACAGCAAGTAAAATGGCACTTGTTAGCAGCCCTGGAGGTGAAGTCATTTTGTGGGCAATTTTCTGGCCACAAGTCAGTTCAAGCGCCATAAATACTGTTTCTGTGTTACTGTCATAAATGCACCCTATGCTCACAACCTGTTTGGAGGTAGCACTGCTGGGAAGATGAGTCTGGTCAGGAGGATCAAAAACATGAATACAGACCTCCCAGGTGACGTCTTTGGAGAAATTGGTTTGCTTAATTGTGACACTGTTAAAATAGAACTGAAAGCAGACGCAGAGCCCTACAGCCTCACAACGCCTCGCCGTGTACCAGTCCCTCTCCTGGCGAAGGTTGAAACAGAACTAAAGCGCATGCTAGATTTGAGCATCAAAGAAGAGGTTACCGAGCCTACTGATTGGGGCGCCCCCATGGTTCCTGTTGAAAAAACAGAGATCAAGTCGATTGTGAGAATGAAGAGTATGTGTGGATCTGAAACGCTTAAAGAAAGCAGTGAAACAAGGGCGCTACATCTTACAAACTTGGGAAGACATTGCTCCAAAGCTGGTGGGGCTAAAGGGTTTTTAACCTTTGATGCCTCCTGTGGATTTTGGCAGATCCCTCTGGATCCAAAGAGCAGAAAACTGACAACATATATAACCCCTATTGGTAGATTCTGCTTCAGACGACTCCCATTTGGAATCAGCTCCAGAAGTTTTTCAAAGACACTACTAAAGGACCATGAAGGTGTCGTGGTAGTCATGGATGACATTCTTGTTTATGGACAGACTAAGAAAGAACACGACAACCACCTAAATGCTGTTCTGAAGACCATCAGGAACAGTGGCTTAAAGCTGAACAAAGCAAAGTGTCATTTCAGCAAATCAGAAAATCTGTCACCTCATCAGTGCCGAGGACGTTAAACCAGACCCGACCAAGGTAGAAGCCATCACATGGATGCAGAGTCCCACAGATGTGGAGGAGCTTCGTCGGGTTCTGGGTCTGATTAATTACGTGGGGAGATTCTTGCCAGGCCTCTCCATCAAGCTACACCCAATCACCAGCTTGTTAAGCAGAGAGAACAAGTGGGTATGGGATGACACAAGAACAGGCATTCATCGCTGTTAAAGCCATGCTTATGTCACAGCCCCAGCTCTGGCATATTATGATGCAAATAGGAAGACTGTCATCGATGCAAGCAGCTATGGCTTAGGGGCAGCTCTATTACAAGAACATGAGGACGGCTTAAAGCCAGTAGCGTTCTGCTCCTGCAGGCTGTCAGATGCCGGGAGAAGATACTCCCAAATCGAAAAAGAGTGCTTGGCATGTGTGTGGGCGTGTGAGCGGTTTGCACGCTATGTACAAGGAATGGACAGTTTCCTTCTGCAAACAGACCACAAACCGCTTGTACCACTCATAAACACTTACGATCTGGATAAGGCATCTCCAAGGTGCCAGAGACTCCTGATGCACCTTTTAAGGTTTAACGTGTTCCGGCAATCCAGGAGGCCGCAGAAAAACGTGAGTGATGAGACATCAGACCATATAGTACAAGCACATGTTGAGTAGATTGTAGCAAATGCTCCTGTTCCCTAAAAGACTGTCTAAGATTCGTGAAGCTACTCGAGTTGCAGCAGATTACAAGATTCATCCGGAATGGATGGCCAACCAAAACAGCGATGAATCCGTCTCTTCATAGTTATTATTCTGCAAGAGCAAATCTCTCTGAAAGGGATGGATTGGTGTTATATCAGGACCGGCTGGTCAATCCTGCTGCACAGAGGCCTGAGGTGCTATCAGAGCTACATAAAGGGCACTAAGGACTAACACTCTGCCAGGCACGCACTAAGATGGCATGGTGGACAAAGATCTGGTACGTGAAAAGACAGTCAGACAAGGTAAGCATATCTGTTCTTCCATGATCACCATCATTCTGCACAACACTACAACCAGGAGAGAATGTCAGGATAAAACTTGATGGGGAAAAAGGGTGGAGAGCACCGGCTAAGATCATTGCAAAATGCAAGGAGCCATGGTCTTATGGTGGAAAAAGAGAACAGAGCTGTGCTACGACGGGATCGGAGACACCTGCAAGCCGTTCCACAGCCCGCCGATCAACCAGATCAGCCACAGTCACCTGATTCCCCAGCGGAACTGACTGTTAGCATACCTGAATACAGGACTGTGGGAGGCAACTTTGTCACTTGGATTTAGCTGCACCACCTACAGCTCAGCGTGACAAAGACTAAGGACCTAATAGCGGATCTGAGGAGGACAAAAACACCTGTGACCCCTGTTTCCATCCAGGGGGTTCCTGTTGACACTGTGGAGGAGTATAAGTACCTGGGAGTGTACTTTAACAATAAGTTGGACTGGACTAGAAACACAAAAAGGACCAAAGCCGACTATTCTTCCAGAGGAGGCTGAAGTCCCTTAACAACTGTGGGGCGATGCTGAGGATGTTTTATGAGTCAGTTGTTGCTAGCACGCTCTTCTTTGCTGTCACATGTTGGGGCAGTGGTCTGTTGCTGTCGCTGACACATCCTCTCCATGACACACTGGTCCAACAGACGAGCTCCTTCAGCAGAAGACTCCTCCTACCCAGATGCACCTCAGAGCGCCACAGGAAATCATTCTTACCTGTGTTCATCTCAATCTTTATAACGCTTCCCTCAAGTGATTCAGACCCCCCTACCCCCCCGTAATTGACATTTATCCGCTATTTTTGCACGCCACGCATCACTTTACTTGGATTATCGCTTTACTTGGATTTTGTTTTTACGTATGCATATATATACATACATATATGTATATACACAGAAGAGCTATATGTGTATATATTTGATCTTTTTTATTTTTATTCTTATCTTTATTATCTTGTGTAGTTGGATGTGTATATATATATATATATATATATATATATATATATATATAAAACTGTAACTGGAGCGTGTAACAAAAGTAATTTCCCTCTGGGATTATTGAAGTATTTCTGATTCTGATTCATCTGAGGACAGCTCTGACTCCACGCCCCGAAGCCCTCCTCAGAAGAAGCTGCACCCAGAGGTGGAGCGTCCTACTCCACTTGAAGGTTCACAGGTTACATCCAGAGGAAGAGTAGTTAGAATTCCACTGAGATATGGAGACAGTGACTCAAAAAGTTCTATTTCATGTTGGATTCAAGTGTTGATAGAAACAGCAACTATCGAGGGCAGAATAATCCCTATGTTGCTGCGGACTGAGGGCAGTCTACCCCAACGTCCAGATGTTCAGAGATGCTATTTTAATTAAGTGAGGTTAAGCATGCATGTTTGCTGCTGAAAAGGGGGAGATATAGTGATATGGCATGGTTTGGCTTCCGTAGCCGGGAGCAGACTGACGTATATAGGCTGAACATCCTGTTATTGTTAAGTGCACATTGGCCAATAAAGCTGAGTTCTACAAGCTTCACCGGTGGTCCTTGAAAAGTTCTACATAAAATATAGCTGTTCATGACGGAGAGAAACCAGTTATGAACTGAGGATAAAAATGTTTGGGTTTTACTACACAAAAAAATATGTTCAGTTCATTCCTCTTCTTGTTCACAAAGATGACATTTGTCTACAGTGAATTAAAATTTGAAGCTTATATATATTGAATAAATTAATCTCTTTATTTTTAGGCAGAATAGCAAATTTAAGGTATTTGGTTTTCAATGCACAGATTTCATTTTTGGAGTATTCTTTTAAAAATGACACTGTGACCTTTTTCATGTTTTTATTTATTCATTATTATTATTATATTTTTTCTGTATTCAGTGTGGAAGTATATATGTGGGTATAATGGGGTTTGTTCTAGCCCAATTATGTTTATATGTTAAAGGTACATTGTGAACTATATAACTATTGCTATAGAAATGCATTGAAAAAAAAAAGAAAAAAATAAGGACATAACATATCATCACAATGAAACTGCCTGTATATTTTTTCTCCATTTGAATACTAGAGTAACTCTAACATAAAGTCCAAATCTTTGGCTTTCTTTGGTAGCAGCTAAACCAGCAAAGACATTCTGCAAAGTAGGAGCTATACTCTGCTCCGTATTTCAACCTGCTTGTGGCGAAACCTTGTCGATGATGTCCTCATAGTCCAGCATGTATTATTCATCCTGGTACTGCTCCAAGGTTTTCTCCTCTAAAATGACAAGAACAGCTTCCAGTCAGGAGAGGGAACCACATGAGGACCAGCCAGGTTCAGGATGGTTGGAGATACCAACCAAGATCAAACACTGGCTTAGCCTTAGTAATGACCTCTGCCAAGTGAGACTTCTCTCTCTTTTAGTCTATCTGTCCATCTTGGTTGTAGTCTGCATCCATCTGCAGAAATGAGTTAATTCTTGAGGCTGATTGGTTAGTTTCGATAAAACTCATTGGGAAGAAAAGAAAAAGAGTTAGCTCACAATGAAACCTTCATCCTCGCAGTGAGGTCCAGAGATCCTGTACTCCTCTTCATTACATTCCTCCTGCTGTTTTTCCTCTGTCCAAGTATCCCAATTCCAGGGCTCTGAAAATGCAAAAGTACTTCAAAAATACAGAAGAAGCTGCAGATTGACTGCAGTAAAATTAAATTTAAAAAAGAATAACAGCAGCTCACTGTCCAGCTTATCAACACATCGTCATCAAACTGAGGCTATTCCTCCTCCTCTTCACCGTAGTATTCAACGCCAAATAACATCCGAAGAAAAAATGCTTCAGACGTTTTAAAAAGCTTTATGCTTTTTTTTAGTAAATACAGCTCTTCTGTGTATATTTACAATACCAACACCTTAAGAACAGAGTTACAACGTGTACAGAGGGTAAACAAGGAAGTGATACTTTGGATACTGTGTAGAATTCAAATTCCATCTATTCCATTCACAAATGCAGAAATCAAAATCTGGCTTTTTTGTGGTAGTTCTGCAGTACAGCCAGCAGATGGCGCCACGCGTGTCGAAATCCTTTTTTATGTCCCTAAAGAACTATTTAAACCCTTATATGCATGTGCATATACACATATACTAAAGTATATGTGAGTGTGTATGGATATAGATTGATAGATAGATAATATACAGGTCTGTGCATACCTTTGAGGTATGCATTAATAACTTCCCTCTGACGTCATTGATGACCACACTCCAGTATGGTATGTGGCTGTAAATGCACCTTAAGTTGGTTGCCATTGGCCAATAAAAAACAAAAAGAGGATCTAGGAAAATAGGGATAAAGACTGACATATTTAAGAAACTCATATTATAACTACCTTAAAATATATTCAAATGGTTCTAAGAATTTAAAAGGTGTGGGAATAGGAATATATATATACCAGAGTTTAAAAATATACATTTCTAAAAGAATATCTGATCAACGATTTGTTTTCTCAGCAGAAATGGTGGCAGTTATACTAAGCTTATAATGGGTAGAGGAAGTTAGACCAGACATGGTGATGATCTGTACAGCTTCCAAAACAGTTTTAGAAAGTATTCAGGGAGCAGGAAATGATAGAAAAGATTTAGTATTAGAAATCTATCAGTCTATTTAGGTTATATAGGGGTGGCATTGATATTTGGTTATGTTGGGTTCCAGCTCATGAAGGTGTAAAAGGCAATGAAAAGGCAGATATATTGGCATAAAGGGCCTTAGAGGTAACAATAACAATTACAATTCCTTTTGAGAAAGGGGAAGGAAAATCACTTATTAAGAGTAAAAAAATGGAAAAATGGCAAATGAGGTTGAATGAAGATAAGAAAGTCAGTATTAAATAGAATCATTAATGAGAATACATTACAGAGGGGTAATAATGGTCAGATTAAGAGTCGGTTATACATATTTAAAATACAATTTATATTTAATATGGAGGAAAATAATGATAAATGTGAAGGATGTGGAGAAAAAGAAAATATAGAACATATACTGATTAACTGTAAAACATGTAAACATGAAAGGGAGAAACTGAGAAGAATGGTTGGAAGGATAGGCTAGGAATGGAGGAAATATAAAGGATATTCAAAGATTAAGGAGAGCATTATTTATTTATCTACAGAATACAAAATAAAAAATAGAATTTGATGTAAAGTAATGTTGCTACACACTCATGTACAGTAGGTGGCGGTATGCACCTTAAAGTTGCTGGCGATCCGCCATAATAGAAAAGAAGAAGAAGAATGAAAAGCAAAAGAAGAAGAAGTAGAAAAATAAGAAAGATGGCGGCGCCCTGCTCTACGTGGTATTCTTGTTTTGTCTTGAGCGCGGATCTGCTTTTCTTTCAGATAATGAAAGAAGTTGGAGCTTAGAAGCAGCAGTTTTACCTCCTGTAGTCTGGAAAGAAGTCCAGCGGATTGAAGCTCGGCTGATCGGAGGGAGAAAGCAGCTCAGGAAACCACAGTGGATGCAGGAGATGAAGAAACCCGAACAATGGAGGGAGGTTTGCAGTCTGAAGCTTTGCTCCAGAAGTTAGGTTTGTATTTCCTGCAGGTTTATTTAATGGTATCCATAGCAACCGATAGCAGGGATATAAAAACAAAAACACGTGAGGTTCCTGAAATCATATCTAAGTGTATTTCTGTGTTTTTCTGAGATTTATTTATTTTTTAAATATTGAGCACTTAATAGAACAAACGATTAAGGTGGATATTCTTTATATTACTAAATAAAAAGCATAAAAGTAACATACAGTAAAACAATAAAAACAAAGGGATAAAGCATAATTAAAAATGGAAGAGTGATATTCAGGTAAATAAAAAATAAAGTAATTTAACAGCACATTCATGTTAGATAAGTTAGAGATTTTACTTAAAGCTTTTATTCCCACAATGAGACATATTGGGCTAGTCTTTAAACACAGTGTATCTCTTAATCTCATCAAATACTAAATGTTTTATTTCTTTACTGAGTGTCTACAGGTCCTTAAAAATTCTTCAGCTTAAAATCTTGAAATGTTAGGCTTTAAATTCACTGAATCAAGTCTTAATCTTTTTTTAATGGGTCTTAATTTTCTTTACTGCATGTGAAGCTGCATCAAAAGCTCAAATCACAACACGTCATTTTGAGGATCTTTTACAGAGACGATGCAATCATGAACAGATTGTGCAAAATTTTTTCTAAGAAAATCAGCTGATTGCAGGACTGCAGGATTCACTCTTCCTGAATGAGCATTTGGGATAGTAGACATTTGCTGCAGCAGCAGTGGAGAAGGAAAACTACCTTTTAACTGGAAGAAACCAGCAGAACCAGGTTCTGTTCCAGTGGAAGCGGTACAGCTGTGCTGCGCCTTTTTAGCTGAACGAAGAAACTAGTCAATTCAAACAGTTCAACCCGGTGGGCTTCTGAAGTGCTCACTCTTTCTCGCAAATAAGCAGCTGTTCTAATTTCATCAACTTTAAGGCATACTTTTAAATGCTACAGCATAAACAGATGGCTGCGCGCACACACTGCTACAGATTCTTCTTTGCTGATATTGGGGAGCTTTTATTTCTGGTCGGTGGACGGCATTGAATCTAGTCATTTAAAATAAAAATTATTGAATGATTTTGGGAGAATTTAAAGTTTGGAACTGGTTCGGATCAAATATAGCTTCCCCTAATCCTAATGCAAGCATTTCTGTGTTTCTGGCAGTTGTTAAAGAAGAGCTTCTTGAGGAACAGAGTCCTGATGTGGAACAGCAGAAACCAGAGATTCTACATGTAAAGGAGGAACAAGAGGAATGCTGGGCTAGTCTGGAGGGAGAAGCATTTAGTATAAAGGAGGAGCAGCCTGATGCCACAGGATTTCCCACAATTGAAGTTCGTGTGTGGAATGAAGATGAAGAAGAGAAACCTTTGCTTAAACAACCC
>NW_015152288.1:55572-60663 GCF_000732505.1 Cyprinodon variegatus
AAAAGCTTTTGGTTGCCATGTTTGTGGTAAAACATTTACAAGGAAATGTGACCTAAATGTGCATATGAGAACTCACACTGGTGAAAAAGCTTTTGCTTGTGATATTTGTGAAAAAAGATTTTTACGAAAGTCTCATTTAAATGTACATATGAGAATTCACACTGGCATAAAAGCTTTTTGCTGTGATGCTTGCGGTAAAAGATTTTGTGACGGATCGACTTTAAAAAAACACATGACAACTCATACTGGTGAAAAACACGCTAATTGTGATGCATGTGGTAAAGGATTTCGTGACCAGTCAGTTTTAAACAAACACATGAGAACTCACACAGGTGAAAAACCCTTTAGTTGTGATGCATGTGGTAAAAGAATGTGTGACCAGTCGACCCTTAAAGCTCATATGAGAATTCATAATGATGAAAAGCCCTTTAGTTGTGATGGTTGTTGTAAAATATTTCGTGATCAGTCCAGTTTAAAAAAACACATGAAAACGCACACAGGTGAAAAACCCTTTAGTTGTGATGAATGTGGTAAAAGATTTCGTGTCAGGTCAGTCCTTAAAAAACATATGAGAACTCACACAGGTGAAAAGCCCTTTAGTTGTAATGCATGTGGTAAAAGATTGTGTGACAAGTTGACTCTGGAAAGCCACATTAGAACTCACACAGGGGAAAAACCCTTTAGTTGTGAAGCTTGTGAAAAAAGATTTCGTGACAAGTCAACTCTAAATAAACATATGAAAACTCACACAAGTGAAAAACCATTTAGTTGTGATATTTGTGATAAAAGATTCTATAGCTGGTCAACACTAAAAAAACACAGTAGAACGCACACAAATGAAAAACCCTTTAGCTGTGATGAGTGCGGGAAAAGTTTTCGTGAACCATCAATTTTAAAAAGACACATAAAAACTCACACTGGTGAAAAACCCATCAGTTGTGATGTATGTGGTAAAAGATTTCGTGACAGCTCGGGTCTGAAATGCCACGTACGAACTCACACGGGTGAAAAACCTTTTAGTTGTGATTTGTGCGGTAAATGTTTCTGTGAGCAATCAAGTCTAAACAAACACGTGAAAACACACACGGATGAAAAACATGTGACACGTGAAAAAGATTTCGTGATTAGTCAAATCTAAAAAGCCATTTGAGAACTCACACAGGTGAAAAATACCACAGTTTACATATGCTGACAACTCTGCAAAAGAGATTACCACTTGCATTTAGTGTCTGTCTCCCTGAAAACTCCTGGATCAGCTTTTCTGAAAGGTTGACTCTATGTCAAGCTACAAAAGGTCAAGTTTTGAACTCCAGTGTTTGTTGCTGGGATGCCAGGACACGCTGCTCCCAACACTCAGATGCACCACAGTAGCCCTCGGTGCTACTTGACGCCATCATTGATAGACTTTGCATACCTAACACATGCTCTGACGCCAAGAACGCTTTTGGTGTGAACGCACCAATAGATCTTTCAACACATTCAAATTGTTCTGAACAAGTTTATTTTAACTCATTCCAAATCCTGAAGAGAAATGTGTTCTCCAAACCAGCCTGTTAGAATCTACTGTAATATTCATTAAAGTTTTTTAACTAATTTATATTTTGGTTTTTTGTTTTTTACTTTTTTATATTTCTCTAATTAGATGAATTTTGCTGAATAGTAATTTTAATTCAACCTGCCAATTTGATGACTTTGCTGCTATGTTTGGCAACTTTTCAGGCACTTGTAGTGACTGTTCAGCATGTTTTCTTCAACACACCTGTATCGAATACTCAGGTCATTAGCAGGACTCTGGAAGACTTGACTGCATGCTGAGCACTGTTGTTTTCGCCAACGATGATGATGACAAAATGATTTTGTTGAAGCTCATGTTTTCATAAGGAAAACCGATAAGCAAAACATAGATCTTTGATGACGAAAACATGATGACTCAGGGATGTGTATTTTTGTTGATGAGAGGAAATAAAAAAGTTATTTGGTGGTCTGTCAGATGTTTCAAATGTATCATTGTGCTGTAATCGGCTACAACTAATTTTCCTCAAGAGATCATAATATCCTCAAGAGATCACATTATCAAAGTGCAATCCTTTGAATAAAAATAATATACTATATAAGTATATAATATTTGTAAAGCATAATTCTATAGTGATATAAAACTTTGTGTTTATCATATTTATATTTATTTGCAAAATATATGACTTTCCATATATCTCATCCAGACGGAGTTCAGTTTAAATAGTTTTTAATCTGAATAAATATGTGTAATCTAACTGAAAGGTAATTTTAAAATTTGTTTTGGTCTTTTAAGGGGTTCTGACCACTAATCTCTATTTATTCGCTGGATTGACGATTGCCCGTTGGTAGTAGTTGAAGTGAAGCAACTGGCTGCCATATTGGTACTCCCTAGTTAGACCTGTTGCAAAGTAAACAATCCGTGGGCTACAGCATCGAACAACGAGGATGTTCTCATTTTCATTGGGACTTAAGACTTTTAAAATAAAGATGAATTCATCACTTTGACACACACTTGCTGGTTCATAGCATCAGTAGATTATTTTTAGCTTGTAATAAAACATAGTAACATCACATTGAATAGTCATTATGAAGTCAGTAAATCCTGTAATATGACATTTATACAAATCCATTAAAACAAAATGAATGGGTTAACGGAGCATAACAATACAGATGTGCCAAAAGTGCTAAAATGATGATGATATAATGATATAATATACATGTATTGATGACTTTATTGTTGTTATAACATATTTCATATAATTTCAAAGTTTTACATCAAGACTCAATTAAAAGTACATGTTTGTTAACGCTATAGTATATTCCTACTTGCAAATTGTGTATGAATGATGACATATACTTTTATGCTGTCTGTGCTTTAGCCTTTAAAAATGTTTGAGTTGCTTTTTTCCCGTTCGTATAATATGCAAAATATTTTAACACATTGCTTTTTCAAGTGAGAAATACAACAAACACTACAGGAATGACGGCATCGTCCACTTAATAAAGAATTACTACGTTAACTTTTCACAGTGAATTACTTTCTATTTACTAATTTCTATTTTCTAATATTAGACAAAATGTCAATGACTAACACAGTCAATGTCTTCGAGCCGATCCGAGATAGCCAGACTAATGTTACGTTACATACTATACATAGATACTGTACTATAGTATATATGGATTTTCTTGGTTAGTACATCCAGTGACTGTAAGATTACCTGTGAAACGTCTTCCCACAGTCAGCAAACCGCTTGATTTTGCAGCCAAATGCTACACATGTAGCCATTTTTGCTGCGCATCTCCGTAGGAGTGAGGAGTACCAATATGGCTTCACTTTTTTATTAATATTCTTATTATTAATATTATCTCTGACTCGTCTTTCATGTGATTAAATGGAGGTCTAAGATGCCTCCTAATCATTCTGACAGCAGCAGTCTGAACTGTGGTCCAATCCAAGATGGCTGTCTTCTACGCAAGTCGGCTTAGCTGCCAACAGCGTCCAATGAGGCGTCTACGTATATAATGTCTATGAGCGGAACAAAAGTGCCGTTTAAAAAATAAATTGGAAGATTTTTATTAACCTAAACAACTCTAGACATATAGCCCCAACGTGAAACCTAAGCAATAGATGGATAAAATATTAAAAACTACTTAGTAGCTATCTGTAGCTTCAGAACAATGTGATCACCAAAGAATGTACGAGCTAGAATCAATCATGATGTATAAAACGTTTGATAATAAAGATGATTATATTATTATAGTTGGTATCATTAGGGCTAAAATTCAGGGCTGGAGGACAAAAATCAAGAAACTGCAAACGATTATCTTCGTCAGCCCACCGGAGGGGGAAATTTAATCTATAGACATGTCAAATTCCACAATGCTATCCAAAATTCACAATACAGAGCTCTTCTCACAAAGCTTTTTTTCCCCCCAAAAGACACAGCATCCATCTCAGTTGTATTTATACCTATTGTAACCGTGTGGAAGCTAATTGGATTGTGTGTGTGTGTCTATTTTGTCTGTTTCTTCCTAAAAGACGTAATTGCATGGTTTTTAAATGGCCTCAAATAATATTGCTCCTATAGTGTTTCAAGAACAGGAGTCCTGCTTGAAATATTGATGGTGCCAAGTGCTGTATATAAGCCTAAGGAATCATTTAAAATAACTACTTTGCATCAACTCTTTAGCTCAAAAAGTCTGCGGTGTACATTTAAGTATCAATTATATTATAAATGAATGTTATAATGTTTAATTGTCATATTCCTAATTATACTCATCAATGTTATTTTTAAGAAAAAAGAAAAGCAAAAGCTTTTAAAATAGTTCAAAAAGTATGAAACATAATACAGTTTGGCCAAAAGCAATATACTAATAAATAAGCTTTTTTCTTCCTCAAAAAAAAGAAAAGTTAGCGCAACGGCTTGCCAAAAAAAAAAAAATCAAATAAAAGTGACACCTCCTAGATCTAGTTAGGCTTATGCTCTGTTCAGACGTACGCGATTGAAGCAGCAATAGGAGATGGTTTACATGCAAAGTCAATGGTTGACGCGCATTAAACAGTCCTGCAGCGTGTTTTGAGCAGCAGGAGCAGCGCACCTTGAAGCAACTGAGCAGCCGAATCGGCGCCTCATGAGCTTCTGAGCATTTGATGCACATGACGCGCTTCACAAGCAGCAGCTGGTGGAGATGGAAAAATTTAAATGTTGCTGCTTGACGCATGACAACAAGCAATCAGAGAAGCTGATCAGAGGATGGCAGGGAGACAGACAGCGCTGCTGAAGAAGATAACTATAATCACTACTCTGAAACAGTTCATTATCACCTACATTAACTTAAAATGTCGAAATCTGCTGGCAAAATATGTTCGCTTTTATTATTCTGATGCGTGCAGTTTGGATTACGTACATGAAATCCGCCTGTGATCTAATCATGGTGTCTAATCAGCATCTTGATATGTCACACCTTTGAGGTGGGATGGATTATCACAGCAAAGCAGAAGTGCTCACATCACAGATTTAGACCGGTTTTTGAACAATATTTGTGGGAAATTATTTTTGTGTATGTGGAGAAAGT
>NW_015152288.1:62560-63758 GCF_000732505.1 Cyprinodon variegatus
GCCACACTTTTGCTGCAGCATAAACAAATGGCTGCGTGCGCACACTACTGTAGATTCTTCTTTGCTGATATTGGGAAGCTTTTATTTCCAGTCGGTGGACTGGTTCTGATCAAATATAGATTCTACAAATATAGATTCCCCTAATCCTAATGCAAGCATTTCTGTGTTGTTTTCTGGCAGTTGTTAAAGAAGAGCTTCTTGAGGAGCAGAGTACTGATGTGGAACAGCAGAAACCAGAGATTCTACATGTAAAGGAGGAACAAGAGGAAAGCTGGGCCAGTCTGGAGGGAGAAGAATGTAGTGCAAAGGAGGAGCCTGATGCCACAGGATTCCCCACAATTGAAGTTCGTGTGTGGAATGAAGATGATGAAGAGAAACCTTTGCTTAAACAACCCCTAATAGAAAACCTAGATGTAAAAGCAGAAGCTGATGAAGAGGGATGTTGGGGGACAAAATCCATCAGTAACCCAGATCTAAAAACATACGGTAACGCCCCTCTCTTATCAGAAACTAAAGTTTGTGAGGATAATGATGTGAACTATTCCAGCCCTAGGCTCAAACACGTATCAGAGTCTGAGACTGAAGACAGTGATGATGATTGGAAGAAGGCTTTAAATTTGGATGGAAGCACTGTCAACAAGTCTATGAGCAGCTCTGAGTGTGAAAAAACATTTAACAGTCTGTCTTTTCAGAGGAAAATGTGTTCAGTAAAAAGTTCTTCTGACTGTCCATTTAATAAATGTTTAAGAGAGATGGAGGATGCAGACCCACGTATAGAATCTCCGAAAGATTCTAAAAGGTTTCGCTGCAATGAATGTGGTAAAAGTTGGAATTCTAAAAAGCATCTAACCGTACACATGAGAAATCATTTAGGAGTTAATACATATGATTGTGAAGTTTGTGGAAAAAGAATGAAAACAAAATCCAATCTAAAGACACACCAGAAAATTCACACGGGTGAAAAACCGTTTGGTTGTGATATGTGTAGTAAAAGATTTCTATGGAAATCTTCTTTAGACATACATACCAGAATTCACACAGGTGAAAATGTTTTTGGTTGCCATGCTTGTGGTAGAAGATTTACACGAAAATGTGACTTAAACGTGCATATGAGAACTCACACTGGTGAAAAAGCTTTTGGTTGCCATGTTTGTGGTAAAACATTTACAAGGAAATGTGACCTAAATGTGCATATGAG
>NW_015152288.1:64744-68883 GCF_000732505.1 Cyprinodon variegatus
TAATGTTTTGATTGCCTCTGATTTACTGAAGGTTTTTGAACGTCAAACTTAGAAGCATGGTATGTTGAGGTCAGAAACTGCTCTCTGAGCTGCTCTGTTCTTTATTTGGAATCTAGAAATTGGCTTGGCTTTATTTGCTTTGATAAGTTGGACATATATTCAACACATTTTTGAGCGAGAAAGTAGACTTCAAACCCTCATCTGTAAAGTCAGTTTAAAAGGATTTTGGTCTTAGTTCATAGTGGCTTAAGTTATTCTAAGTTTTTTAGTTTTGTACCAGAATATAAAATCAATTATTTTTCAGCCTTAGGTTTTAACATTTTTAGTTCATGGCTCCACTCTAACAAACTCTGCTCTTCCAACTAAGCCTGTGAGGAAATGCATCTTAGCTCAGAGTCTGTGCCTTGCCCTGCACACTGATGGTGCACTCTCAGCACTATGGCTCTTCCTGCGATCGCTACTTAATAAACTATATGTGGCTGATCATTCTCAGCTGACCATAAAAAATCCTTTGGTCTAACTATCAAGGTTTTATTTTATCCAGCTCACAAGAGGTAATAACCTCCTTTAAATTCTACAAAAATTTATTCCTAAATTATATCCAAAGCAAATATTTCATTGCATTCAACATTTTACTTAACATATTGAAATTTAGGTCCAGAGTGAAATGGTATTAAAAGGCAATTATGTAGGTTCACTTTTTTTTTTTTTTATAACAGACCCCTATGAATTTAAATATGCTTTTACCTCTAAGCAGCAGAAACCAAGGGGAAACTTTTAAGAAAAAAAGCCAAATTTGCCAGAGTAGAAAGAAGAATGTTTTTGTGCTTTGCTTTTTTTGTAGTACTGAAGATTGATGTGTAAGGTATAATTCATAGATCAGGAAGTGTGTGCTTTTTGATATAAACCTTGTATGTCTAAAACCATTCCTTTATTGTACATTTTGTTAGCTTGTCTGTCTGCTATTTTAACCAGCTAGATGTGTTGAACTAGTGTAACGGCCTCTTGGAATTAACAGCCAAACGCAGGGAGTTCCAAACAGGTGCACTTTAATCTTTACTTTTCTTGTCACAGACACCGCGAAAACTGCTGCATGAAATACAAGAATATGTAATTGTTGGACATGCTTAACTTAACATGCATAAAATTAAAATCTGAATGTTCGCACATACAACAAAAAAAGATTTGTTTTGTCCTTAACTCGTCAGCATACAGTTTTGTTTTTTCAACAAATAAACCGTTGATGTTACACTGATTCAAAAATAAATGAATAACATTTATCACAAATCACAACTGTGCATATTTATACCTCATTCTGCTTTCCAAGGGCACTATTTTAACAGTTTTCTTCTGGTTCCTTCAGGATCTAACGCTGTCTCAACATGCTTAGCAAGAACAGAAGGTGCAGCAAANGGTTTCGTATATCAGCAGTGGGGGAATAAGCTGCTAATGTGGGTCACTGGGCCCTTCACCCTGATGCCTGCTTACAGGAGTGGCAGCCTACAGTGGGTACTAGTTGGAAATGGACGGTTTCCTGCGTGATTCCTGTGTAATTCCTGCGTGAATCACGATGTATTTCCTGAGGCCAGTTTTTTTATTTCAAAAAGAACTGCAAGGTACCCGGACAACCACCAGGTGGCACTTGAGAACTTTTTTTCCCCTCCTTAATCCAGGCTGTTAAGATGCTGTCTTTAAAGCAGGTTTATTGGGGATCTTGGTGTGATATTGTGCTATTTTATGATGTTTTTGATTAAATTAAAGTTAATGAATTAATTTAATATAGTGACTGCATTATCTTATTTCATGAAAATTGTTGCATACTGTATGGACGCAGTTATAGATACACCCTGCGATCTTATCTGAGAACTGTTTATTTCTATTTATCTGCATCTCTATTATTTAATGAAAAATGATTATAATTAATCATTTTGGCAAAACAAATAACTGAATCAATAAAGGTCCGTGGATCATCCGTCCATTCGGGAGGGAGGGGGGTTCATGCAACATCATTCCATCACCGGTATCTCGGTATCCAATCAGCTCACTGACTTGTGCGTTGATCAAAGCAATCTCTGACAACAGCATTGAAATACCACTATTTATCAAGACTGTCTGGCTGCAGCACCGCAGCTGTCAGACCAGTTCCGCTGCAGGCCCCTGCCTCAGGCCACCTCCACCGTAGGGCCGATGTTGTGCGAAAAAGTGAATGTCTGCGAGAATCGGATTGCGCTCGCGGGAGCGCGCACCACAGCCCGCTGAGCAATAGCGTAAACCTGCTTTTCTCTGGGTTAAACGGTCATGACATGCAGATACACACAGTTGCATTATAATATAGGCCTAATTAAATTATAATATAGGCCTAATTAAAGATTCGAAAGCTTAACGTTTGTCACATAACGGCAGTTTCGTGATAGACATGTTTCTATACTCGGTCTGATGACTTTGTGTAGCCCTGACATTGGAGACTACACTACAATAAATATGATTTACTGGAGGGTTTTCAATAAAGATATGATAACTTTTGCAACGATCCTCGTGACTCTGCATTGTTTTTTATCTGATCTGGCCGTATATAGCACGAGTTTCTCATGTTTCTATGTGTTTTGCAATTTTCAATCGGTTTTCACCTGTCAAAAATTGATTGAAGGCACAGTATAGTCACTCAAAGGTTATTTCTACCTAAATATGACTAGATTTCCTTCAGGAGATGCATGATTTAAAGATCTGAGCTCACAAAACAGCTTGGAACTCTTTAAAGGACCATTACAACACAAAATAGCCATTTTGACTTGCAAAAAATGTACTCGTGCTATATACGGCCAGATCAGATAAAAAACAATGCAGAGTCACGAGGATCGTTGCAAAAGGTATCATATCTTTATTGAAAACCCTCCAGTAAATCATATTTATTGTAGTGTAGTCTCCAATGTCAGGGCTACACAAAGTCATCAGACTTAGTATAGAAACATGTCTATCACGTAACTGCCGTTATGTGACAAACGTTAAGCTTTTGAATCTTTAATTAGGCCTATATTATAACTTAATTAGGCCCATATTATAACGCAACTGTGTGTATCTGCATGTCATGACCGTTTAATCCAGAGAAAAGCAGGTTTACGCTATCGCTCAGCGGGCNCGTACGTCAGCGGGGCGGAGCGCTGACGGAGTATGTGGAATCTGGGGGGAAATCTTGGAGCGGAACCAAGAGTGAATATATGCATAGTCGATTCCTGTAGTTGTTTCTTACCCCTCTGTATTATTTTAGATTGTTTGAGGGAGCTCTTTTTTAAGTTTAAATCCTGCTAACAATGCTAGTGCTAATTGCAAAACTAATCACTAGCATGAGGCTAGTCAGGATGCTAATTTCAGTTCATTTTTGACCTTCATATTTGTTGTATTGTTGAATGTGCTGCATTTTCTTTACAATTCTGTCTTGTGTGTTCAATAGAATGAGAAATGTTAAATCTAAATTGTAACACACTGTATATCTCATTTGTATTGCAGTTTAAAACAAAAAATAACTGAGAAGATTCAGTAAAGCAGCCTCAATCACAGCTACTGGCTTTCTTGTTTGTTCGCTATCTGTCAGCCAGGACAGAATATAAGAGAAGGAAATTCTACAAACCTCTTTTATATGGCATTTAAATGACAGGTCCTGATCAAAAATAACATCAAGATTTTTTCACTTTATCATCTGAAATCAGTTTAATCTCATCCAAATAAAGTGACTGATGTCAGGAAATTTAGATTTCTCTTCTGTTATATATTCATTTATCCTATTTAATCACTATAAAAGTTTTCTCTCAGTCTGTTTCACCTTCAAGGCCACACAATTCTCTGTAGGATGGTGTTTGTAGACCAGACGTAGCTTCTTCCCATAACAGCCAGATTCTTTCTCAAGGTTTATTCATAACATGTTACTGTTAAGCAAAGTGTCTGTAATTTGTTTTGACTCTGACTACTTTTCCATTGTTGTAAGTAACATTTAACTAGGGTGAATAGTTGAATAATTTTTTCCCACTACACAGACTAATCAGTTTCTTTTTCAGAGACTCTGGTCCAAAGACTATAACTTCCGTTTTATCTGCATTCAGAAGCAGAAAGTTAAGAGTCATCCAGGTTTTTATGTCTTCAGACAT
>NW_015152288.1:71168-72710 GCF_000732505.1 Cyprinodon variegatus
CTGGAACAACGGTGCCAGCAGACACGTTAGTCCAAGCATCTACAATCCATCCGCAAACAGTGGTGTAACTTGCCCGGCGCTGCCTTCCACTTTTTGTTAAACTGTGGTCTCCGTCTGTCATCCATCGCTCCCACGCCGCTCGCAGCCTTACTTTGAACGGCCGGTTCACACCGATGTCGAGCGGTTGGAGTCCCTTTGTCAGACCCCTGGGATAACGACAAGCACAGTGTTCATTTGTTTCACCTTTTTTTCACATCTGCTGTGAGATGGGCACGCATGGAGTCACAGATTAACAGCGATGGTGATGCATGGAAAAAAACCACCTGGTCTCCTTACATACACCTCCCTCAGCCGCTCTTTCATCATCTTCTCAATGAGGTGGTCTCAAAAGTAGGGCGCACCGCACCATAGGGCGCGCTGCACATTTTGAGGGGAAAAAAGATGTTTATGTGTGCATTATAGTCGTGAAAATATGGTAAAAGTGATAGTTTCTCTATAATGCTCAGGTTTGAACAGAAATCTCTACCAGACAAAGAGATTGGATATATATCAATTAGGAATGATAGAAAGGAAAGACCAGGTGGGGGGGAACTTTTGTTCAAGATGGTATAAGATATAAAGTAGAATCAATTGGGCAGAATCATGAATTAATAGCTGTTAAGATCTGGATAGGAAATGATCAGATTTCAGTGGTTAATCTATACAATTGTAGCAAGAAGTTGAGCATTCAAGATCTTAATGAAGTAAATGAACAGTGTGAACAAAAGACTACATGGTGTGGTGATTTTAATTCACATTATTTATGGGGGAGTCTTCATACAGATTCAAATGGATTGACCATTGAAGAGTTTCTTCCATTACATTCACTGGTTTGTGTTAATGGTGGAAGTCCTACTAGGTGTGATTGTAATAGATATTCAGAAAGTTTTCTAGATTTAACATTGGTGTCAAATAGATTAGCTGGAATTACATCTTGGGAGGTGATAAAAGATTCTCTTATGGGTAGTGATCATTTTCCTATTATAATAACGATTGGTTCTGAAGCAGTTAAAGGAGAGGAATGATTTATTCCAAGATGGAGGCTAAGTAGGGCTAATTGGGAATTATTTCTATATTTAGTTAATAATCAGTGTGATAAATTAGATGAAAACGTATTTTTTTGATGTGGAGTTGTGTAACTCTAAAGTTGTATGTGCTGTCTCCTGAGGATTTTTTTCTGTTTGTAGCGCAGCTCTGCCCCCTTGTGGCGAGTCTGTTGTTAGAAGAAGGAATTTCTTCGGTCAGTTTCTTTGTTGTATGCAAAGCAGTCAGGCAGGGATTACGGTGGATCTGCTTAAAGAGACAAAGTATCTTCCACGGAGCTTTTGGCAGCATATGCCTGTAAGTTTTCATTGTGTTGATGTGTTCTGTACCGGCAGCTGTAATGTTTCAGTGTAGTTTAATGCCGAACGGCCGCTATAGTTATGCTAATTTATGCTAATTAGCTGCGGTTATGCTAGCGGACTTTATGGTGTATATCGGTCTTTGTCAGTCACGTGACTG
>NW_015152288.1:75780-77672 GCF_000732505.1 Cyprinodon variegatus
TATTATTGGCTGAAGCAATAAACATGACAGTCATTCAACATTGTCTTCACGTCAAGTCTGTTCACTATCTGCTAAACTACACACTACTATAGGCCTATAGCTCTCACATCTCAATTAGCCAAAGTAATGGAGAGAATTGTAACAGATAGACTATCATATTTTCTCAAAGGGAAACATTTATTTTGTCCTTTTCAAAGTGGTTTTCGTAAAGGGAGAAATACGATGGAAGCGGTACTGTGCCTGGAGTCAGAAATAAGGAAAGCTCAAACAAATAAAGAAATAGTGACAGCTGTGTTCTTTTAAATTGAAAAGGCGTTTGATATGTTATGGAAAGAGAGATTATTGATTAAATTAGAAAAACTTGGCATAAGATTTATAACTGGATTTTATATTTTCTGTTTGGAAGAGAAATAGAAGTTAGAGTTGGGACTACTTTCTCTAATAGATATACAGTTAAAATGGTGCCCCACAAGGCAGTGTGTGTAGCCCAATTCTTTTTGATATTATGATAAATGACATATTTGATGAGATAGATGGTAGTGAAGGGAAATCTTTATTTGCTCTGTGGGTGCGGGGACATAATCTTCTATATTTGCAGAAAAATATGCAGCGTGCCATTTTGAAGGTGGAAGGTTGGGAAAATAAATGGGGATTTAAAATGTCAGTTGCAAAGTCTCAAGTTATTTGTTTTTATAGAAGACATAAAGAAGTTAATTTAAATCTGTATAGTCAGAAACTTGAACAAGTGCATAAAGTGAGTTTTTTAGGTATCATCTTTGATAAAAATGAACTTGGAAACAGCAAATAGAATCTGTTCAAAATAAATGTAAAGTGAATAATTTGTTAAGATGTCTTTCTGGACAGGAATGGGGAGCTTCACGAAGTGCGCTGTTGGGAGTTTATCAGGCTCTCATGAGATCTTCCCTGGATTATGGGTGCATAGCAGATATGGCAGCTGCTAACAGTCATTTGAAAAAACTTGATAGAGAACAAACACAAGGTTTACAAATATGTTGGAGCTTTCAGATCATCTCCTTTAGCTGCTTTATAAGTTAAAGCTGGTGAGCTTCCTTTAAGATTAAAAGATTGAAACTAATGTAAATGTATTGGGTAAACCTACAGGGCCATAATTATAACCATCCAACTAAGGCTGAGCTACAGGACTGCTGGGAACATCATAAATCTGATTATAATAGCTTTGGATGGATTGGAGACATAAAAGCTCCAAATCTTTCAGTTTGGCTTCACGGTTCCACAGTCTCCAGTTCCACCATAGTTATTCATCGCACCAGAAGTTGATCTGCAATTGGGGGAATTTATTAAAAAGGAAAAGACTCCAGAATGGCTTGTAGTTAATAATTATTATGGAAGATTTAAAGATAGTGTAATTATATTTACAGACAGTTCTAAAGATCCAAATAGTGTCAGAACAGGAGCAGCTGTGAATATCCCACACCATAAAGTCATGATTAAAAGGAGAACAACAGATCATCCAGCAGGATTTACAGTTGAATGGTTGCTTGATGGAAATGTTAAAGAAGGAAATAATTATATTATTGCATCAGATTGTCAAGCTGCATTATTAAGTATCAAATCTGGCAAGTCTTATAGATTAGATTTATTATTAGATATATATAAACTATTAGATCAGCTTCATAATAAGAATATTTTTGTTCTATTTGTCTGGATTCCTGCTCATGTAGGGATTGAAGGAAATTAAGAATTAGATGTATTGGCTAAACAGGCCTTAAAATCAGATATGAACTTAAGTATTCCTTTAAGCAAAAGTCAGGGTAAATCTATAATTCAAAATAAAATCTGTAAGGTTTGGCTGGAACTATGGGATAATCATGACACTGATAGAGATCCATATAAAATTCAGAAGACTGTGG
>NW_015152288.1:80019-81766 GCF_000732505.1 Cyprinodon variegatus
AGAAGAAGAAGAAGAAGAAGAAGAAGAAGAAGAGTTAGAGTGAAGCTAAGCTAGCTGTTCACTAACATGGACTACTGGAAGCTGCTGTTTGGCTGCTAGAGTGGAACTTAAAGGGCTACAGAAGATCGTTAGCGGACTGGATAACCAGAGACGGACTCCAGATAGTCACTCTGAGGGCCCTCATCGCTCTGAGGGCCCTCATCGCTCTGAGGGCCTCTGGCCTAGTGGGAACTGAGGGCCTTTAGCTTTCAGTCTAATTATTTGTTTGTTTTTATTCATTATTTTTCCATTATTTTAGTTTTAACCTGTCTCTCCAGTTGCTTCAAGACGTCTTTTATTCTTTATTCAGATTGAGGGATTGCAGGTTTTCAGCGATCAGCTGTGCTTCTCTGGTCTCAGCTCTGCAGTCCAACCCCTCCCATCTGACAGAACTGCACCTGTACAACACCGACCTGAAAGATGGTGGAGTGAAGCAGCTCTGTGGTTTTCTCCAGTCTCCCCTCTGCAAACTACAGACATTGAGGTCAGTCACCATATTTTACTTTAGTGCTGATATTTCTGATGGTAAAGTTGTGTTGACTCTAAACTGCAGACATATGGCTGATTAAGGGCGTAGGTTTGATTCCAGCTTTGGTAGGGACACTATTGGTCTTTAGTTTCATTGCTCTGATGTCATTGGTCCTATGCAAAAATATGCATGCTCTTTTTTATGCTTGATGTTAAAATCAGGGCGCCTTTCATTTAAAGAGAAAAGCAGCATTTTTTGCTACATTTATACTAATTTTATAATCACTACTCACACTAGATGCTGTTTATCAATGTTTGAAGCATCAGCGGCTCTGATGAATAAGGAATTAGGATTTTTTCCACTTTGAAAGGGGTTTCATTTGAACTCACCAGCGACTCAGACAGTAGGTTAATATGTGCCTATTTAACCAAATATAGTCTAAATATGTCTGTTATATGTGGATTTATCCTGTATTTTCTTTTGAAGATATAGAATTGTGCCGAGGTAAACCCCACTGTTATTTTTTTATCTGATATGCTCTCTCTGTATCAAGCTAAATAATACATTCAAGGGACGGCAAATAAATACTGTATTTCCATGAGTACTGGAACTATAAGAGGAACTGATACTGAGCTTTGAAAATATTAACTTCACTATACAAGTTGTTCATCTGGGCTGTAGTTACTCTGTGTCGCCCATTTCATGGATTTTATCTGGGCTGAAACTATTTATCACATTAATTGATTATTTAAATAATCATCAACTAATTTAGTAATATAATAAGGGTTAACTGGAGTATAGAGACTCTAAAACATGCCTTTAGCTGACAGAACGACCCACTTAGAGCAGGAATTATATTTAATTATATATTATTATGATTGTAAAATATAGAAACATTTTGCATTGAAGATTAAAAAAAATAGAAAAAATTCTATCAATATTCTGCACCTAGAACACCTCAAGCGTTTCACCTGGTTTAGTGTCGTAAAAAATCTTCTTTAGGGAACCTTTGGCTCTGCGATTATTAATCAAAAAAATAATGGACAGATTAATGGATTTGCAAAATAATGATTAGTTGTAGCCCTAATTTTATGGTAACATTCCAAACAAACTTGGTACATAATCCAGCAGTGAAGTGGAGAAAACAGCCAACCAGACAAACACGTTAATCAGGCAAACTATACTAAAATTCATGCGGCATCATTTGTGAGCTCCAACAGAGATCACAGAATCCATTTA
>NW_015152289.1:0-3189 GCF_000732505.1 Cyprinodon variegatus
AAGTTTTTTGCATCCCAGTCCATGCGGGGCGAAGGTACTCCTGAGGCGTCCATCTTTCGTCGATAAGCCTTTTATTCTGACACCATGTTGTGTTCTGCGTCGTGTACAGTGTGTACATAAATCGACATGAGCTAATTTGTTGAGCTGCTTCTTTATTCGGCAGATACTCAGAATACAGTTACAACGTAAACCGTCACTACGTATGTACAACTACGTCATGCGTGCTGTATCATGTGACTATGTAAACGAATCACAACGTTCTATGTAAATGAGGAACGGCACTTCATAAACAATACATTCTGTCAGAATGTTACAATTTTGACTTTTAATCTTAGAACCTCGTCTAATGTTATCTCACTGTTTAGTATATCATTTGGATTGGATATAATTAAATTGACACCTGAGTGTGTCTGTCTGAGGTTGCTGCTTGATTCATTGGCACTTTGAACTTTTTTTTACTTATGGACGCCTGGATCTGTCAGTTCCTGTTGGGATCAGAACCCAGATCTTGCTACAGACTCCTCAAAATGGTCATGTTCTGAACTTTTCTCCTGACCTGGATATGTCTCCTGCCTGCTCACTGCTGCATCGGGGACGCTCTGGACAGTGCAGCCCCACATCTCATTGGCAGTGCATCGGTGGATCATGCCTTTCATAAGAGGATGGATCGAACCGTTCAATTCAATTCAGTTTATTTATATAGCACCAATTCACAACACAAGTCATCTCAGGGCACTTTACAATTCAACCAGATCATACAGTCAAATTGATTCAAAGTTTTCTATCTAAGGAAAACCCGCTGATTGCATTGACTCATTGACTCAAATACAATCCCTCACACTAAGCATGCTTGTAGCGGCAGTGGAGAGGAAAAACTCTCTTTTACCCGGAAGAAACCTCCAGCAGAACCAGGCATTAAACCGTTAAACCAGGTAAGTGACTCACACGGATAATCATCTTCTGTCAGACTATGTTGGTCACTTACCTTGTTTCTCCCACAACCAGAGTGCCAGTGATAGCCGATGCTCACCCTTTCACCGAAGTCGCAGGGTAAAAGTCCATGGTGGGTGTGTGAGGGGTCATTGATGATATTACTGGCTCGGGCCATGCAGCTCCTGGATTACTTGTCTTTTATGGAGGGAAGAGGAGTCCCTATGATCCTCTCTGCTGTTCTCACTACTCTTCTCACTTTCTCTTCAGTCTGATATGCTGCAGCCTTCTCACCATACAATGAGACAGCTGGTCAGAATGCTCTCTATGGTGCTTCTGTAGAAAGTTGTGAGAATGGGTGGGGGCAGGTGGGCTCTTCTCACCCTCCGCAGGAAGTACAAACGCTTTTGTGCCCTTTTGACTAGTGAATTGTTGTTTACATAGTGTATGCATGAGGACTGTAAGAATATGTTTAGTGTCTGCCTCTGCTGGGTCTCCGTTGAGTGCTTGTACATGTCTACTTTTACCATAGTATTTATTTGTTTTTTTGTTTGTTTGTAGTTTAACTTAAGTATCATTACTGAGTACCACTGTATATCTCTTTCATATAGCATAAACATAAGCATATATTTTTAACTTAAATTTCATGAAATAACAAAGCCAAGGAGCTACCATGGAATTAAATAATTGCAAGTCTTTGTCATGAAACCAGACAAATGGACCCAGTAAATAGGCGAATCAAACAGTGGGAAGTTTCAAAACCTTTAATGACAGAAATTAAAACACAACAGAACGGAACACAGCCTGCTGTAGATAAGAGGATCGCATTGGCTGCAGGAGGGGGGCGGGGGCACCCACAGGCCCAGGATTCCAAGCTCTATGCCTTAACTACTAGGCCGCTACTACACCATAGTCCAAGCATTCAAGGATCCAAGTTTGTGGCATTGAGTTGTTGGCTTTCTTGTAATCAATCCAGGCAGTGTTCAGTGTTAGTTTTTCAGGTTCTGCAGTCTTTAGCAACTTTTCTGTCTACCAGGAGCTGATGTTTGTCACCTCTGGTGTTTTTACAGATTCCTTTCTGAGCTGTGATCATGTGCCTGCTTGGCAATTTATTTTATATATAACAAATAAAAACTAAATTCTAAAATTTGAATGTTTTAAAATGTATTCATATATTTTTTAGAAATATTTTATCTTTCATGATGAGTAAAGCAGTTTCGTTCATCGTCGGGTTGGTGACGTCTTTCCGCTCTAGGGCGCAAAAGTCTTTGGCCATTGACTACCGTTGAAAGTTGCACATGCACAGTAGCTACTCTGCAATGCATAAGAATAAGAGAGCTCAAGGGCACACAAGAGCTGTACCCTGAGCTGATAGGAACTGTTGTCACAGTCGTAGTGCAGCTGATTGACAGATCTAGTCACGGAAGTGAAATCCCTTAAAGCAAACTTACCAAGAAAAGCTGGAGATGAAACTGTGTGGACCAGATCAGCTGAACATCAAAATGAATCAGCAATTTAAGACAGAGGTAGACTGTACACTGTCTTTTTCCAGGACTGGTTTTGCAACAAGGCTTGGATTGCGTATGCAGTGAGGCAAATGCTTTTTTCTGCTTTTTGTCTCCTCTTTCAAGAATCAGGATCTGACTGCTTAAGGTAAAGAAGAATGAACAATCTGGGATTCAAAATGGCAATAATATATAATATAGTGTGGGTGAAGGTTCTCAGTCATCCAGATCATAGACATTCCCCCCCCCAAAAAAAATAAAATCCACTGGACTTGGTTTCCAAGTTTGAAGGCATTTCGCTTCCCATCATGAAGCTTTTTCCAATTAAAAATGTCAGAATTAGCATTAAGTTCTATAGAACTTAATGCTAATAATTCTACTTATTTGGGTTAGAAAACATGCAAATTAAACCAGAGGAAGTATGCAATACCCGATTCCGGGCTATGCCTCTCAACGGGGGGTCGTTAGGGGCAATTGTTGGCTTGGCTGCCCAGGTGAGATGTTTTGTCCCCTGCATGGGGGTTGAATTCATACCGGGAAGGAATCAACTCGATCGCTGCATTGTAGGTTTTTGAAAGCTGAAACCTGAGTCCACCCACTCTGTTTATGGTTGGTTTTTCTTTCTTAACTTAGGCCCCGTCCACACGAAGTCAAAACGAAAACGAAACGCTGATATTTTCCAAAACGTTTGCCGTAAAGACGGAGACGTAAAATAAATGTGAGCGTCCACACGAATGCATGAAAACGCTGCAAA
>NW_015152289.1:3639-6987 GCF_000732505.1 Cyprinodon variegatus
TGTGCGTTTAGGCCAGGGTTCGTCTTCGTGTGGACGGGGCCATAAATGGCTTCACTTTACACCCAATTCAAACCTGTCTTCTTTGTCACTTGATCCTCAAATAAGTATCCCTTGTCCTTAACACAAGAAATCCCTGAGATACAAGAATCTTCATCAGCCTCCAGTCCCCCAATACTTCATAACTCATGAATCCCTTTTCAGATGTAAATGCACCATTAGCACTGTGGCTGGAGAAACATTCTACCCCCTTCAGTTTTGGTTTTAGCTCGTCTCTCTCTTTGAGAGTGTTTTACCTGAGAGCAGGGGTAAAAAAATCATATTTTTAATTAAATATAATTAGGTCTACTTCATCAGTGTCGCCAACAACGCAATGATTTCAGCGGAGCCACCAGCGCAGCAACAGCCATTTTCTTACGACTTTAAATGTTTGACTTGTTAAATGTGGAAGTTACGTCCCCTTGAAAGCAGTTGAGCCTCGGGACTTCCCTTCCGGTTCTTTTCCTGGGAGCAAGTTATTTACTACTCTTAACTCAAACTGGGTAAAACCATATAAAAAAGGACTATAAAAACAGGAATAAAAAAGTAACAGTTTATTCCAGATCAGGTCTTTACAGGACAGAGAAAATGCTTGGAGCTTGCACAACTGTGGGCTCAAAAAACGTCAGATTGCGTCCGGCAAAGATTGAGCTCCGAACAAGGTCATCTTCTCCTTCTTATACCTCATAGTCTATGTATTGGACCAGGAGGATGCTTTGCTGTCCTTATCAGAAACTGACACGCCATCCATGCCCAAGGATTACAGATAGCTCTCCTCTATCAGTCCGGCTCCAAGATGTGCCTATATCCTGTGTATTGTTAAAAGACAAGAAGTTTGTCCTATTTAGATGACCTCCTTAAACACAGTGACATCCACAATGTGAAGGAAGGCCTTCTATTCTCTCTAATCTGGCTAACAAAGTAACAATGCACATGATGTATAAAGAATAAACCTAACAGACTTTGTTTTGAAGTTTGTGTGTATTTATATAAAGTCTTGATTGATCAATCTTTGAATGCGGTCTTATAGTTCAGTAGAATCTTGTATTTAGTAAGGAGATTTATTTATTTAAAGCATGCATCTCCAGTAACATTTCAATGTTTACATTTAAAAGGAATGGTATGAAATGTTCTTTTCATACCTGCTCCAGTGACATTTGATCCCATCTATAGATTTTTACTTGTGTGATTTGTACTTGTGTGACATGTTTAAAATGTACCACAAAATGCTTTGGTCAAAATAGTTCGTAAGCAGTTAATCAGTATATATGTATATAGGCTATATAGGCTAGACTAGTAAATATATATATATATATATATATATATATATATATATATATATATATATATATATATATATATATATATATATATATATATATATATATATATATATATATATACATATATACACTATTCAAAAAAATTAAAGGAACACTTTGCAATCAGAATATAGCATCAAGTCAATTAAACTTCTTTTTGGTCAGGTAAGTAGCAGAGGGGGTTGTTAATCAGTTTCAGCTGCTTTGGTGTTAATGAAACTAACAACATATGCACTAGAGGGGCAACAACGAGATGATCATCAAAACAGTAATGGTTTTATATGTGGAGGCCACTGACATTTTTTCCCTCCTCATCTTTTCTGACTCTTTTTCACCAGTCTTTCATTTGTCTAGGGTCACTGTCACTACTGGTAGCATGAGGCGCTACCTGGACCCTACAGAGGTTGCACAGGCAGTCCAACTCTTATAGGATGGCACATAAATACGTGCCATTGCCAGAAGCTTTGCTGTGTCCTCCAGCACAACCTCAAGAGCATGGAGGAGATTCCATGACACAGGCAGTTACTCGAGGAGAGCTGGACAGGGCGGTAGAAGTCCTACAACCCATCATCAGGACTGGTATCTGCTCCTTTGTGCAAGGAGGAGCAGGAGGAGCACTGCCAGAGCCCTACAAAAATGACCTCCAGCAGACCACTGGTGTGAATGTCTCTGACCACACAATCAGAAACAGACTTCACAAGGGTGGCCTGAGGACCCAAAGTCCTCTAGTGGAACCTGTGCTCGCTTCCTGGCACCATGGAGCTTGACTGGCATTTGCCACAGAACCCCAGAATTGGCAAGTCCGCCACTGGTGCTCTGTGCTTTTCACAGATGAGAGCAGGTTCACCCTGAGCACATGTGACAGACGTGAAAGGGTCTGGAGAAGCCATGGAGAATGTTATGCTGCCTGTAACATCGTTTAGCATGACCTGTTTGGTGGTGGGTCAGTGATGGTCTGGGGAGGCATATCCATGGAGGGACGCACAGACCTATACAAGCTAGAGAATGGCACCCTGACTGGCAGTAGGTATTGGGATGAAAGCTTTGCACCCATTGTCAGACCCTATGCTGGTGCAGTTGGTCCTGGGTTCCTCATGGTGCACGACAATGCCTGGTCTCAAATGGGGAGAGTATGCAGGCAGTTACTGGAGGATGAAGGATTTGGTACCATTGATCGGCCCCCCACACTCGCCTGACCTAAATCCAAAAGAACACCTCTGGGACATTATTTTTCGACCCATCCGACGGCGCCAGGTTGCACCTCAGACTGTCCAGGAGTTCAGTGATGCCCTGGTCCAGATCTGGGAGGAGATACCCCTTAGGAGCATGCCCCGATGTTATCAGGCATGCATACAAACATGTAGGGGCCATACACATTTCTAAATACCATTTTGAGTTGCTGCAATGAAATTTCAGCAAAATGGACTAGCCTGCCGCATCAGTTAGCGTTCTTTCATTTCTTTTCCAACCGGAGCGGGCCCATTAACAGTCTTAACAAATCTTTCTAAGACTGCTCTCCACATTATCATTCTCCGTGGTTGTTTTTGTTCCTGATCCTGCATTGTAAGATGCAAAATAGGGACCTTTGCTGAGTATTAATGACTTTCAGGTAAGATGAATTTAATTAAATGATCAGATACAGATCCCATATTGGCAAAGAAAATCAGATTTGCTTCACTTCAGGCTGCAGTGTGAACGGAGCCATAGTAACTGGCTTTATGTGCTTCTGAAGGTTATGATGTTAGGCAATCATGATACCGATATTTCAGCAAAGGGGATCTCTGTTCCCATGCATTGAGAAGTCTGTGGCATGCACTCACTTAACATAGACCTACGTAATCCTACAATAACATGATATTTACAGTTGATTTATTAAAAAATGCTTTTCAGTAAAAGTCAACAGCAATAACTCCAATAACAAACGATCATTTCATTTAAAATGTATTTATTAAAAATGCCTAACAATTCCTGTAATGAATGAATAGCACAG
>NW_015152289.1:7029-9968 GCF_000732505.1 Cyprinodon variegatus
CTCACTTAACAATACAAATTAACAATAACTCTCAACTCCCAATAACAAATGATACTCAGCTTCAGCAATGAATGAAATAGTGTCTGTTCTGTAGGCTATTGGAAAAAATAAATTAACAAATGAGCTAATTAACAAAAAATACCTCTTGTGTAGCAAAAATTATTCTAAATGTACCAAAAACGAAAAAACATATCAATCTTTACTTTCGGTGTCCAGGTGGCTTTTCAGATTCCTTGCACCTCCATTGGACACCGAGACATATGTGCCTGCTTTGCACACTGTGCAAGGCCTCCCATTTGTCTCAACCCGAAAGCGGGGAAACTCTTTTGTAAATTGTCGGTAAACATACATTTGCACTTTTGCATGTTGTTGGCGTACTGACAGCCACGCAATCTATATTCTGATTAAGAACAGGGCTGCCCGCACTGACACGGCTCAGGGATTACGTTACATGCAGCGTGGTGCGCAGTGCTCTAGTGCCTGTAAATTTAATGGTCCAATTAAGGAAATTTAAAAAAATCAGGACATTTGCTCATTTTCTAAAAAAAACCCGGGACGCGAAGGACAGGACGTGAAATACGGATATGTCCCGGGAAATACGGACGTTTGGTCACCCTAACTTATCTTCTTGTTTGCTATAATCTTAGTTAAGGGAGCATGTAGGCAATTTTTGCAGCAGTCTGGTTCTGAATGGTCAACCATGGTGACTTATCTGTGATCATTCTGGAGATCTGCGTCTTTTTGGGTCTGGGTCTCCATCAGTCTCCAATTTGATGGTGACCCTTCTCAAGTGGACTCCAGCAGCTTCATGGGGGAAAAGGGCGGTGGGGAAAGAGGGAGAATCCTGTGTTGTCTGTGGTTTATTATGTCCTCACACAGAGGGGGGTGGTTGGTCACACTTCTGTGGGAGTTCCTGTGGCTGAGAAAGGGGGATTGCAGAGTTCTTATAGCTGCTTGTTCACCAAACTTTTATCATCTTCTCTCGTCACCATGTCAACATGAAATATGGATACTGGTTCCCAATGTCCAAGGCCCATGATCATGGCACAGGGCATAACAGTCCTAAACTCTGGAATGATGTTCCACTGTGTATCAGGCAGGCTTCCTCTTAGATCCTTTTTTAAATCTCTTTGAAATTCTCTCTTTCGCGTTTAATGCTAAAAAAAATGTTGGTGCTGGTTGATTTAATGTTTTTTCTTTTATTTTCTGTATTTTTTTTACTTATTCATTTAATACTGTATTTATTAATCTTATTGCATTTAATTGGTCTTGTTATCGGTAGTTTTTAAAGTGCTATATAAAAAAGATGGATTTGATTAGATTTTACCGCAGCTGTATGTATATGATGAAAGATTAAATAGTTAAAGACTATTCCTTTTTCTATAGTGACCATCTGAAGATTCTAAATAGCCACTTAGGAAAACATATTCAAACTAAAACCTCATTCCATCGCTATTGAATTTGGCATTACATCACCTTTTAATACCAAATCCATAAATACACAACCGTTCAAAAGTTTGGGGTCACATTGAAATGTCCTTATTTTTGAAGGAAAAGCATTGTTCTTTTCAATGAAGATAACTTTAAACTAGTCTTATCTTTAAAGAAATACACTCTATACATTGCTGATGTGGTAAATGACTATTCTAGCTACAAATTTCTGGTTTTTGGTGCAATATCTACATAGGTGTATAGAGGCCCATTTGTGTTTGAACAATGTGTTTGCTCATTGGCTCAGAAGGCCAATTGATGATTAGAAAACCCTTATGAATTCATGTTCACACATCTGAAAACAGTTTAGCTTGTTACAGAAGCTACAAAACTGACCTTTTAAGATGATTGAGTTTCTGGAGCATCACATTTGTGGGGTCAATTAAACGCTCAAAATGGCCAGAAAAATAGGGCTTTCATCTGAAACTTGACAGTCTATTCTTATTCTTAGTAATGAAGGCTATTCCATGCGAGAAATTGCTAACAAACTGAAGATTTCCTACAGCGGTGTGTACTACTCCCTTTACAGGACAGCACAAACAGGCTCTAACCAGAGTATAAAAAAAGTGGAAGGCTGCGTTGCACAACTGAGCAAGAAGATAAGTACATTAGAGTCTCTAGTTTGAGAAACAGACGCCTCACAGGTCCCCAACTGGCATCTTCATTAAATACTACCCGCAAAAAAACACCAGTGTCAACATCTACAGTGAAGAGGCAGCTGCAGGATTCTGGGCTTCAGGGCAGTGTGGCAAAAAAAAAGAGCCATATCTGAGACTGGCCAACAAAGGAAAAAATATTAAGATGGGCAAAAGAACACAGACATTGGACAGAGGAAGACTGGAAAAAAGGTGTTGTGGATGGATGAATCCAAGTTTGAGGTGTTTGGATCACAAAGAAGAATGTTTGTGAGACTCAGAACAAATGAAAAGATGCTTGAAGAATGCCTGATGCCATCTGTTAAGCATGGTGGAGATAATGTAATGGTCTGAGGTTGCTTTGGTGCTGGTAAGGTTTGGAGATTTGTACAGGGTAAAAGGGATTCTGAATAAGGAAGGCTATCACTCCATTTTGCAACGCCATGCAATATCCAGTTGACAGCGCTTGATTGGAGCCAATTTCATCCTATAACAGGACAATGACGATAAACACACCTTCAAATTGTGCAAGAACTATTTAGAGCAGAAGCAGGCAGCTGGTATTCTATTGGTAATGGAGTGGCCAGCGCAGTCACCAGATCTGAACCCCATTGAGCTGTTGGGGGAGCAGCTTGACTGTATGGTATGTGTCATGATGGGTACTCAAAGAGTGACCCAATTATGCAGAACACCACTAGACGGACACAGGAATAAAAGTTCAACGAGTTTATTTGGTCACAAGCACACTGAATATACTGGTTCTGGTTCGGGCCTGGATACTGGTTCACCGGAGTCTGCGTGAGAGACAGTTCA
>NW_015152289.1:10665-12280 GCF_000732505.1 Cyprinodon variegatus
ATAGAGAGAGAGAGAGAGAGAGAGAGAGAGAGAGAGAGAGTTTTTAATGTGTAGTAGTTATAGAATCCTTAATTCACTTAAACTTTTAGTCATTTAATACCTGCAGCAGATCCACATTTAAACAACATAATAATCATATGAGAATAGAAATATTTTTTAACACTGTATTCTAACACACACAGAATAGGCATTGAGGCCCTTACAGATGAGTGCAACACTGTCTAAGTCAACCCAATTGAGCTTATCTTAAAATATGCTAAAATACAATTAAATGAAAGGTCTAAAAAATTAGAAAATACAAGCAAAGCTTAACCTAATGAAATCGCATCAATTTATGAAAAAAATATTAATAACATTGAATTTAATCAACAATTTACTTTTTTGGGAGAAAAAACGCTCCAATAAACAACAACAACAAGAACATTATGCTGCCTCTACAAAAGTGAATTCCACTTTTCTCAGTTAATATATACAGAACTTCTTTTAGGAGGGGCTTATCTCTTAGACCACACGTTTTATTCTTCATACTCAACTATGTAGCTGTTTGAAATTAGGCACATATTCCTGCTTGTTTTTTTGATTTTTAAGTTCTTAATCCTTTTGATTATACTTTTTTATAAAGTTTTTTAACTCCTAGATTCAATATTGATATTTTATTTAATACTTTATAGACCTTTTTTGTTGTAAATACCAAAGTAGATTTGATGCTTATGTTTCCTTCCCGGCTCTATGGCTCCTCTCCGTGGTTCGGAACCACTGGTTTATAAAGATAAGACCCTTCCAAACTTAGCTTGGCTCGTTGCGGCTGGTAACTAGCCGTCCGGGTTTATTGCACACACACACAGAGGAGCAGAGGCAGAGTAGTAGAATCCATGGAGCAGCTTTATTCAACACTCTTCTTCCTTACAAGCAACAGTACTTTTATGGCTCTAGAACGGAACTTATTCTCACCAACTGCCCTACTTCTTACAGCTGCAAGCAGCATTGTTCCACACACACAGAGAGAAAAACATACGGCTACGTGCTGGCTACGTCACCCTGTCCCCCCCAAGGCCACCTCCTTAAAGGAGAATGCTCAGACCGGTAACACTTATATGAGCATCCAACGTTATCCTACTTGTCTTCCATTAGAAATAATAAGCTCAAGTAATTAGATCATTTTAATAGGATCATCATACACACAGTCAGTTTGGCTTTCTTGAATAAAAATGGGACTTAAGGTATGTTTTCAAGGAAGCAAATGCAAGAAAGCTTTTTGATCCTCAAAGAAAAGAGGAAAGTTTTAAAGTTATTTAGTAAGTAAGTAAGTAAATTTTATTTCTATAGCACTTTTCACAGACCAGGGTCACAAAGTGCTGCACAAATTTATAAAAAGTTTATATAAATTAAAACAACATACAGAAACAGTAAACACAGTATTAAACTAAAAAAACAAGTTTAAAAAGTGGGTCTTTAGTTGTTTCTTAAAAGTGTCTATAGAAACAAGAGAACAAATGGTACAAGGTAGCTCATTCCAGAGGCGAGGCGCCACAGCTTTAACCCATTTAGGCCTAAAACGCCTGGAAAAAACACCTTAAAAACCTATGGCCGATTTTAAAAAATACCCCTAAAACCT
>NW_015152289.1:13205-15704 GCF_000732505.1 Cyprinodon variegatus
GTCAGCAAGTTCAAATTGGACGACCGAAGGTTCCTAATGGAAACATAAGGCTAGATGAGGTTTTTAATGTATTCTGGTGCCTGTCCATGAAGAGCTCTAAAAGTCAGTACCAGGATTTTGTAGTGCATCCTGTAAAATACAGGCAGCCAGTGCAAACTTTTGAGAATGGGTGTAATGTGTTCTTTCCTGCAAGTGCGAGTGAGCAGGTGTGCTGCAGAATTTTGCACAACCTGCAGACGCGCAAACTCCCTCTTGTTAAGACAGGTGAACGAACTATTACAATAATCTAATCTTGATGAGACAAAAGCATGAATAATCCTCTCAAGCTCATCATAAGTCACCATCTTACGGAGTTTAGAAACGTTCCGAATTTGGAGAAAGCAGCTCCTAACAAGCTGATTTATGTGCTGCTCCATCTACATCGCTCCATCGCTTCCAGGGTGCTGCTTAATTCCGGACACAGCACTGTCAGGAGCAACAATCAAAGTCTCGGTCTTGTTGGAGTTTAGTTGCAGGCTGTTCTTAGTGAGCCATTCTGTCACTTCGACCAAACAAGTAGTGAGAGCGCAAAGTTTATGTGGCTCAGTGGGCTTGAAAAAGCAGTACAGTTGCAGATCATCTGCATACAGATGATAGGATTTCAATAATAGTGGTTGATACAAATATTTTCATCATATGGAAACCCCAAAAACAGTTGCAGAACAGGAAGCAGAGTCGTAGGTTAACACACCTCTCTGCAGCTTCTCTGACAAGTTACGTTTTTTAGAGTATCCTTTCCTATATCTTAGATTTAAGGAATCAGTATGGCACTATTCCTATAGTGTTGAAAACAGTCCGTGTTCAATTTATAAAACAAATACAACTGTATTTTTCCCAGATGTTTTAACACAAGCAAGAATAGATAGGTTTCATTTCTTCTTTACCCGAACACAGGTTTCATTTCTTCCTGATGTGCTTCTAGGTCATGCCTGGTCACGTTATTTCTAACTCAAACATATCAGTTTCCTTTTTTGAGAAATGAAACCTTAGCATTGCCCCTGAACTGAGAAAAATATTTGTGGTTTTAAACAATGGTAAGAAATCATGTTTGACAAGACTTAATAAAATGAAAGTTTGCCGAGCTTCCATATTATTGATTAAATAAAAAAATTGTTAATACTATTCATATCTGTATGTTTTGGCAGCAAAAGAAGAAAAAATCCCTATTAGGCAGTTGGTGATGTGTGTATGATCATCGGACCATAGCTTAAAAACATCTGTGAACGATGCACAAGCTCATCAGATAATGATGTCAGAAATGTGCAGAATTTATTTTCATGTGAACTGAACCTGTATCTCTGCCCTAAAGGTCTGATCTTAAAAAAACAATCCTCTCATCCTTCTCCACATTTTGATGGTGGAGAGATGGTTTTCTCTTATATCATTTTTTTAAATCTCTTTGAAATTCTCATTTTTTTTCTCTTTAGTGTTTAATGCTAAAAAAGATGTCGGTGCTGGATGATTTAATGTTTTTTTTTTTTATTCTCTGTATTTTTTTTTTACTTAATTCATTTAATACTGTATTTATTAATCTGAGTGCATTTAATTGGTCTTGTTAGTTTTTAAAGTGCTATATAAAAAAGATGGATTGGATTAGATTTTACTTTGTGCATATGATGAAATATTTAGGAGTTAAAGCCTTTTCATTTTTCTTTTTCTATAGTGACCATCTGAAGATTCTAAATGGCCACTTTGGAAAAACATAACCAAACTAAAACCTCATTCCATAGCTATTGAATTTAGCATTACTTCCCATTTTTAATACCCAAATCCATACATAAGCTCTAAGAACAGGTATGTAAAAAAACACAAAAAAACAAAAACAAAATACAGATGAGTGAAAAAAAAGATTTTCCATAACTCAAAAACTTTTACTGCTTTTTACTGCTTAGGACTTGCCATAAATCCAATTGAACATTTGGAAACTATACTAAAACCCATGGCCTGTGTCAGGAAACCAACTCCATACAGAAAGCCCACACTCTTATCTTCAGGTAACACAGAGTAGATGTCAGACTAAATAATATTACTTTAGCAACAGTTTCAAGGTGTTGCTTTATTGTATGTCTGGTACCATGTCTTTTGGTTGTGCTGTTTATTTTGCATCTCGTTGCAGGTGATGAAGCAGACTGAAAATGTTTTGTCATTGTCTCCTTTCTGGCTCCTCTTTCTTTAATCATTTCTCTTTTTTTATCTCTTTCTTCTTCTGTTTTTCCTCTTCTGTTCTATTTACATTGCAGTGTCCATAGAATCTGTAAAACTCCCTACATAGTTATAATGAAGCAATTTATTTGCATGAAACAAGTGGAGCAATATGGCAATTGCCATACTGCTACACTTGTGAAAGTAAAATCTGTTGGGCTCTTTTTGGCATCAAGACAATTATTCTTATTGCCACATTGCCAGACAGGATACTGTTTAAAGAAAAAAATAAAAATAAATTAGCTAAATATTTAGCTA
>NW_015152289.1:17599-18614 GCF_000732505.1 Cyprinodon variegatus
TGTAATAGTTATAAAACCCTTAATTCACTTAAACTTTTTTTAACATTGTCTTCTAAAACACACAGAATAGGCATTGAGGCTCTTACAGATTAGTGCAACACCGTCTAATTCAACCCAATTGAGCTTATCTTAAAATATGCTAAAATACAATTTAAATGAAAGGTCTGAAAAATTAGAAAATACAAGAAAAGCTTAACCTAATGAAATCGCATCAATTTATGAAAAAAATAAATTATAACATTGAATTTATTCAACAACTTGGGAGAAAAAACATCCCGATAAACAACAACATGAACATTTTGCTGCCTCTACACAAGTGAATTCCACTTTTCTCAGTAAATATATACAGAACTTTTTCTGGGAGGGGCTTATCTCATAGACCACTAGTTTTATTCTTCATAATCAACTTATGTAGCTGTTTGAAATTAGTCAGATATTCCTGCTTGTTTTTTTTATTTGTAGGTTTTAATCCTTTTGATTATACTTTTTTTTTTTAAGTTTTTTAACTTCTAGATTCAATATTAATATTCAATTTCATGCTTTATACACCTTTTTTGTTGTAAATACCAAACTAGATTTGATCCTTATATGAGCATCCAACGTTATGATACTTGTCTTTCATAAGAAATATTAAGCAAAAGTAATTAGATAATTTCAATAGAATCATCATACACACAGTCAGTTTGGCTTTCTTGAATGAAAATGGGACCTAAGGTATGTTTTCAAGGAAGCAAATGCAAGAAAGCTTTTGGATCCTCAAAGTAAAGAGGAAAGTTTTAAATTTATTTCAATAATAGTGGTCCGATACAAATTTTCATCACATGGAAACCCCAAAAGCAGTAGCAGAACAGGAAGCAGAGTCGTAGGTTAACACACCCCTCTGCAGCTTCTCTGACAAGTTGCGTTTTTTTAGAGTATTGTTTCCTATATCTTAGATTTAAGGAATTAATATGGCACTATTCCTATAGTGTTGAAAACAGTCCGTGTTCAATTTATAAAACAAATACAACTGTAT
>NW_015152289.1:20937-23361 GCF_000732505.1 Cyprinodon variegatus
CATTAATGCGTTCCCGGCCTGAATGGGTTAAAATATCTGTCTCCTCGGGTCTTAAAATGGGTCAGAGGAACCGTCAGCAAGTTCAAATTGGACGACCGAAGGTTCCTAATGGAAACATAAGGCTAGATGAGGTTTTTAATGTATTCTGGTGCCTGTCCATGAAGAGCTCTAAAAGTCAGTACCAGGATTTTGTAGTGCATCCTGTAAAATACAGGCAGCCAGTGCAAACTTTTGAGAATGGGTGTAATGTGTTCTTTCCTGCAAGTGCGAGTGAGCAGGTGTGCTGCAGAATTTTGCACAACCTGCAGACGCGCAAACTCCCTCTTGTTAAGACAGGTGAACGAACTATTACAATAATCTAATCTTGATGAGACAAAAGCATGAATAATCCTCTCAAGCTCATCATAAGTCACCATCTTACGGAGTTTAGAAACGTTCCGAATTTGGAGAAAGCAGCTCCTAACAAGCTGATTTATGTGCTGCTCCATCTACATCGCTCCATCGCTTCCAGGGTGCTGCTTAATTCCGGACACAGCACTGTCAGGAGCAACAATCAAAGTCTCGGTCTTGTTGGAGTTTAGTTGCAGGCTGTTCTTAGTGAGCCATTCTGTCACTTCGACCAAACAAGTAGTGAGAGCGCAAAGTTTATGTGGCTCAGTGGGCTTGAAAAAGCAGTACAGTTGCAGATCATCTGCATACAGATGATAGGATTTCAATAATAGTGGTTGATACAAATATTTTCATCATATGGAAACCCCAAAAACAGTTGCAGAACAGGAAGCAGAGTCGTAGGTTAACACACCTCTCTGCAGCTTCTCTGACAAGTTACGTTTTTTAGAGTATCCTTTCCTATATCTTAGATTTAAGGAATTAATATGGCACTATTCCTATAGTGTTGAAAACAGTCCGTGTTCAATTTATAAAATAAATACAACTGTATTTTTCTCAGATGGTTTTACACAAGCATGAATAGATAGGTTTCATTTCTTCTTTACCTGAACACAGGTTTCTTTTGTTCCTGATGTGCCTCTAGGTCATGCCTGGTCACGTTATTTCTAACTCAAACATATCAGTTTCCTTTTATGAGAAATGAAACCTTAGCATTGCCCCTGAACTGACAAAAATATTTGTGGTTTTAAACAATGGTAAGAAATCATGTTTGACAGGACTTAATAAAATGAAAGGTTGCTGAGCTTACATATTAATGATTAAATAAAAAAAATGTTAATATTATTTATATCTCTATGTTTTGGCAGCAAAAGAGGAAAAAAATCCCTATTAGGCAGTTGTTGATGTGTGTATGATCATCGGACCATAGCTTCAAAACATCTGTGAACGATGCACAAGCTCATCAAATGATGATGTCAGAAATGTGCAGAATTTATTTTCATGTGAACTGAACCTGTATCTCTGCCCTAAAGGTCTGATCTTAAAAAACAATCATCTCATCCTTCTCCACATTTTGATGGTGGAGAGATTTCACCTCTTTAGCCAGTTTCAAAATACCTTTCTGTAGCCACCTGATGGCAGGAACTTCCAATGACAGTCCAGCGATTTTTTTTATGTTGGTCACCTCTTCCGCTGGTGGGGGTCTCCTTTTTGCCCATGAAATGCTCATTAGCTTTTATGTTATCCACACGTTCCTGATGCTGTTTAAGCCTCTGGACCCCAGCCTTTGGTCCTAGATTACTCAGGCTTCTTAGTGGGACAAACTCTAGTGTTCCTGTGTTTAGTTCTGCCAGTTTCCTGATCTGTTGCTGCCCTTGGACTTCTGAGTTTTCGACTGTTCTGTTCTGTTCTGTTCTGTTCTGAGCATTTGACTGAATAATCTGGCCAAAGATGGACCCATCAGTGTACAGCCAGTGGCAAGAGCAGGTCAAACACAGCATCACTCAATTAGAGTAAGGTGTGCAGGACATTATCACACACTTGGGCTAAGTGAAAGGATCAAGGACGAAAACTCCAGATGGGCTTATCCTCAATCTTTGCACAAATCTTTCCAAAGAGGAGAGGGAGCCGTGCTTCATGCTTCAGAACTGTCTCTACTGCGGTGGAGAGGGACATTGGGTAAGACTCTGCCCGGTAAAAGGACAGGCTCAGTTGAAGGGGGGAGGTTCCTGCTGAGCCAAGCTAGACTATCTGCCTCCCCAGAATTTCTACATACTGTGTCCGTTTTTGTTGGTCCACAGAAGCTGAAAGGTTATGACCTTTCAGCTTTTGTGGACTCTGGAGCTGATACAGGGTTCATGGATGGGGACCTGGTCAGATGGCTTGGCATTAAAATTCTTCCCTCACTGGACTCTTATTAAGGTATTAGTCTTAGATGGCTATCAAGTTAACCAGTCATTGCTTATGACCGAACCGGTGGAGTTAGTGGTGGGGGGAAAATCATGCTGAGCTAAATTCTTTTTTAGTTGATGGTGA
>NW_015152289.1:25035-29953 GCF_000732505.1 Cyprinodon variegatus
CAGGCACTTCAGTCTCTAAACGCATGCTCGGCCTCAGCTGGCAAAGAGAATGGAATCTTAGGGGAAGTGAGTTTGGTAAGAGGCGTAGCTACTTTGCTATAGTCCCTAATGAACCTGCGATAGAAGTTGGCAAACCCCAGGAAGCGCTGCAGTTGTTTGCATGAGGTGGGGGCAGGCCACTCTGCCACAGCTCTTATCTTAACTGGGTCTGGCTGAAGTTGACCCTTGGCAACAATGTACCCCAGGAAACTGACTGATGACTGGTGGAATACACATTTCTCTGGCTTAACAAATAACTTGTTCTCTAGGAGGCGCTGCAGTACTAGGCGAACGTGCTGGATGTGCTCCTCTAGTGAACGTGAAAAGATTAAAATGTCATCCAGGTACACATAGACGAACTGAGTTAGCATGTCTCGGAGAACATCATTAATGAAGGCTTGGAAGACAGCAGGCGCATTGGTGAGACCAAAGGGCATCACCAGATATTCAAAATGGCCTAAAGGGGTGTTAAATGCTGTCTTCCACTCATCTCCCTCACGTATACGCACTAAATGGTATGCGTTGCGGAGGTCGAGCTTAGAAAAGATTTGGGCATGACATAGAGGCTCAAAAGAGGGATCAATAAGGGGCAGAGGATATTTATTCTTCACAGTTATGTCATTCAGTCCTCTGTAATCTATACAGGGGCAAAGGGTTTTGTCCTTCTTCTCAACAAAGAAAAATCCAGCACCTAACGGGGAAGAAGAAGGACGGATAAGGCCTGCTGTTAGCGAGGAGTTAATGTACTGCTCCATGACCTCTTTCTCAGACCGGGAAAGGTTATACAGACGGCTGACAGGATATTTGGCACCAGGGAGGAGGTCGATAGCACAATCATATGGTCTATGGGGTGGAAGGGAAAGAGCGAGATCTTTACTAAAGACTGCAGCTAGGTCACGATAAACTAAGGGGACACTGGAAACATTGGGAGGTTCATGTGGCTGAGACTGTAGTGTGCTAGAGGTGGGAAAAGCCGCATGGAGGCAGTAAGAGTGGCAGTGTACACTCCAACTGATGATGGAGGAAGTCTGCCAGTCTATATGGGGATTATGAAGTTTTAACCAAGGGAGCCCTAAGACCACAGGGGAAACAGGGGAGGGGAGCACATTCAACTGAATCTTTTCCCGGTGGTTGCCAGAAATAACTAGGGAAATGGGTTTAGTTCGATGAGTTATGGAGGCCAAGTGTCTGCCATCTAGCGCATTAGCATTCAAGGGTTTCTCGAGAGGCTCGAGAGGGATTTGCAGCTGATTTACCAGCTCAATATCAATAAAATTGTCGTCTGCTCCTGAGTCCACTAGAGCTAGACAGGGTAGAGTTATCCCTGCACAGGTAAGAGATGCAGACACATTAATATGAGTTGGAGAGCTAGGTTTTGAAATGGTCTGGCTCACAAGGGAACTCTCCCTTACTGATGAGCCCGGTCTTTTGGGGTGTGAGGGCAGGCAACAATGAAATGACCAGTCTGGCCACAGTAAAGGCAGAGTTTAGATTGCTTTCGCCGTCGGCGTTCCTCAGGGGTTAAACGAGCCCGCCCAACCTGCATGGGCTCCTCTCCTGAGCCAGACAAAGAACTATTGGAACTCGGGGGGTTAACTGGCGGACTAGAACGAGGCACAGCTTGGGAAAGGGAGAGAGGAAAAGCGGCAGCTACTCGAGCCTTGTCAGTCCTTTCTCTAGTCCTCTCCCTCAGACGGTTATCTATACGTATTGCCAGAGAGATTAACTCATCTAATGAGCTAGGCTCTTCATGGGAAACTAACCCATCCTTAATCTGGTCAGAGAGACCATTTACAAACACAGCTCGCAACGCCCTGAAGTCCCACCCACTTTCAGCGGCTAGTATACGAAAATCTATCGAAAAGCTAGCTACTGAGGAAGTCCCCTGACGTAAGCTTAACAACCTCTTTTCGACCTCCCGACCCTTAATAGGATGGTCAAAAACACGGCGTAGCTCAGAGGTAAAATCTTCATAAGACTGAAGAGCCCCTGACTCCCCTTCCCATAAGGTAGTCGCCCATTGACTAGCCTTACCTCTAAGTAGATTGATAACATAGGCAATTCTAGAGCGATCATCAGGATAGCTGGATGGTTGCAGATCAAAAACCAGGGAACACTGTAACAGGAAACGACTACAGGAACCAAAATCACCTGAGTAATTTTCTGGGGGTGGAACAAAAGGTTCTCTAGCCATAGGTGGGGGGTGTGCTTGAGCCTGAGAAGGAGGATTACTCACTGCTGCTGGGGTTTCCGGTGGAGTTTGAGTGGGAAGCTGAGAGGCAATGTGAGCTACCTTGTGACTCAGATCCTGCAGAATGCTCATGGCTTCTGTAAGTAGCTGGTCATGCTTTCCAATTAAGATTCCTTGGTTGGAGAGGGCCTTCCGGAATTCGTCTGGGTCTGCTGGGTCCATGGTGTGGCCTGATGGTACTGTGAGGGCTAGGTGCTGGACCCAAAATGCAGACAGCCAGGCTAGGAGAAAGGTGCAAAGTTTATTCTNGCAGCTCAGGACTAGAGCTGGGAAATCTAAGCCAAGGTCTGTTCAAGCTAAGACGTGAGACGCTGAAGCAGCAAACGGACTCTGCTGATAAACTATTCTCCAGAACCAACAGTGACTCTCCCAAAGTAAACCTCAAGAACCCTCAAGGTATAATCAGTACTCCTTTGGAAATCAAACCCTGTCAGCAGTTAATAACTGTGCTGTCTCTCACGCAGACTCCGGTGAACCAGAATCCAGGCCCGAACCAGAATCAGTACATTTTGTGTGTTGTGCTTAATAAACTGTTAAACTTTCCATCCTTGTGTCCGTCAGAGGTGTTCTGCATAACTGGGTCTCCTTTAGTGAACCCATCATGACAGTTTTCAAATGTAAGGAATAGAAAGTACAGATACTTGGGTAAAAATGTAATGAGTAGAAGTCAGAAGTAGGAAGAAAAAAAAGGAATGAAGTAAAGTATAGATACATAAAAAGTGTACTTAAGTACAGTAACAAAGTATTTGTACTTCATTACTTGACACCTCTGCCATTTAGTGACATATTTGATTATGACTTTGGCCTAGACACTATCTGAATTGGTTAATGGGTGGGTACAGTAGAGAAGCAGCAGAGAGGTGTTTTAAACCACATATCTGATTTTTGGTCTTGAACCTGGGCTGTCAGAGTTTGGGGGACTAATAAAATTGGACAGATTCCTAGATAGAAGAGCTGCACCATGGATGGATGCTGTCTCCCCCAGTCAGACTAGGTATCTGCCCCCACATTTTGCCAATTTCCAACAAAGCCCACATCCTTTTCAGTACACCACCTAGACAACCAGTGGTTGAATGTCAACATGAGGCTTAAAGTTAGCATTGGTCAGATCAGTTGTGGGCACAGAGAAAATATGGCGTCCAATATTATCCGATCAGCTTAATAAACATTATAATTACTGCAAGCGTGGAAAATAATCATACCTCATTCTTAGCCAGCATTTCAGGTAATGAGATATGTCCGCTATTCTGAGCCTTTGAAATAATTGACAATTGTCCACAGTCATAAAAGCCACATCTCTGATTGACAAGCTTTCAGAGCTCTGACAATTAGCTCTTTCACCATCTGTAATGGCTATTAACAGTGGCAAAAAACGAATGAACTCTGAAATGGTTTTGAAAAAGTATAACAAACACTTTGGCCAAATACGTCAAAAAATATTTTAATTAAGTCTAAGAACTTTCAGGTTTTTAAATAATTATTTAACTGAAACAGAACGAAATTAAAAGAATCAATGACATTTTTTCTATTTTTCTTATAATTTCTTGTCATAAAAATGTTGAAGTTGAAAATGAAGTATCTGCCTTTCCCAAAACATTGTATTTTCACTTATTATTACTTTGTAACCAATTTACACTAAATTTCCATTCCAATAAAACCACACAAACAATATTTTTATTTACTTTTATTAGAAACGTAGATTCGATTTTTAATTCTTGAATTTTTCAACTCCTATAGTGCATAATTTCAAATACAGTAATTTCTAACCCTTCATAAGGCAACACTAAATCAAAATAGGCAAGAGAGCATCAATTTACCTAACTTTATTCTTATTTCAGTGCAGGATAGTGTTTCGTGGTTTCGTCCTGTATGTAAGTGACCCCTGTCTTTGTCCTGTGGAGGCAAGCTGTGTCTAAAATAAGCAATGGCAGAATTGTCTTCAGAAAGCCACAGGAGATGCGACTCCCCTCTGATATCTTCATATTGATACTATGCCACAAAAGACAACAGCACTGCTTTACTGAGAGGAAATATGCTGAGGGTAATAATGGAGGATTGGTGAGAGTGAATGGGGGCGTATTTATGGTTATGTATGCTTAGGACAAAAGAAATAATGTCCACATGGGTGATTCTATCTTTCACAATACACTTTAACTAATTATGGTTCATGCCAAAATTAGGTCTGTTGTTCGGAAGAAAATGACCTAGATTTAGACAACTTTTATCATCACATAATTATCTGATTATTTAGTGATCAGAATACTTATGTTTTTCCTTTTTTAGTGATAATATATCATTGTTATTATGCACCAAGGATAGGAGTGCATTTAATTTGTGTTTAATGAATAAATAATTTAATTGTTCTACACAAAGTTTAAATACTCTGTGCTGTTCCTTTTCTGTGTTCCTGAGGAGGGGGAAGTGCTTCAGGCTGGAAGGATAAATATTTTCATTAAAGCACCTAAGCTCCAACGCGTGCGACTGAACTTATTTCAAGCTCGCTAGATAAATAAGTGCACTCTAAAAGTTTTAGGAAAAAAAGAAAATTTATATGTGAGGGCTAGGTGCTGGACCCAAAATGCAGACAGCCAGGCTAGGAGAAAGGTGCAAAGTTTATTCTCTGGTTCA
>NW_015152289.1:33773-36459 GCF_000732505.1 Cyprinodon variegatus
ACCACCTGGTGGAGGAGGAAAGGAAACACAAAAACAGACCACACAAACTGGATTCCTGACACTGACGAAGAAATTAGGAAACTATCACAGCGCCTGTTAGTGGAACGGCCTGGGGTCCCACTGGTAAAGATAAATTTCAAGAGCATCAAAACCGGGATTGAAGTGCAAGACACTGTTCCTCAAGGCTTAGTTGGCCCAAGTTCTGCTGTGCCTGTACATATTGAAGGCATTCACTTCTAAAGCTTCTAGACACTGGCTCTCAAGTCACTACTATACAGATATTTCTACAATAGATACCTGACTCACCTGCCATTGACACCTATAAGTGCTTTGCAGATATGGGTTTTCAGTCCTGCAGATTACCCATATGAAGGCTTCCTGTTACTCAAGTTAGAATTCAGGGAAAGAGACATAGGCATGACAGAGGCAATTGATGCACGTGTGTTGGTGTTTCCCGATCCAGTTGTAAAAGACAATGCATCTATACGGGTTGGTTAAAACAAACACACTGTGAGAAGACTTTTTAGAAGTTACAATGATCAAGAAGAAGGAAATGTTGCCATAGCAGCACATATCCATCATGCTTTTAAAAAGACTTCTGAGGAAATTGCAAAATATCCACTCAACACTGACACTTGCAGCAGATTTTCCGTATGGTTTGCTCAATCAAAACCAATAACATTGCAGTAAGGTGGTGTAGCAAGGGTGAAAGGGATACCAAAGTTTAGAGAAATTCGAAGCACTCAGGCCATTTTGGTGGACTCACCTGATGAACTCATAGAGGATTCGAGGTTTCCAGACCTACTTATAATTAGACCGGAATTGCAGTCACCCACTGTAGTAAGAAAATCACTGCCCTGGTTAGAAACAAATTGACCAAAGATATCTCACTTCCTATAGGTATGACAATTGCTGAAGTCTTCCCAGTTGATGTTCTATCAACACCTGCTACCAGTAAAGAGATTGATCTCAAGTCTTTAAAGCTGCAGTCTGTAACATTGAGAAGAGAGCAGACTTCGACTGAAAATTTGAAGAAANGTTTATATGAAGGTTTATTTCTCCGTGTGTGACAAAGTGGTTCAGTTTGTGTTTACCACTTGTCCCTTATTCATTCTTCTGATTTGTAATGCCTAAATTTAAAAATTAGTTTGCAACTTTGCTTCACTTACTATCCCGGGTTTGTTTGTGTTAGCATTATGTTGCAGTTTCCATCTATTTATGTTTAGGTTAAAGCTATTACTTCTGGATTATTGGTTGAAATTGTTTATTTTGTTTTGGTATTTGTTTTCCTTTTTACTCACAATTGTTTATCCAAGTATTTCCTGCTAAATTGGCTAGATGATGTCATCAATTACCTTGCTGGGTTCTACCATTTAGAGGGTTTCCTTTGGAGTAATGCTTTGTTTGTTTTTCTTTAAAGTAACTTTTTGAGTTATCTTGTATTATGTTGTTTATTTTGTTTGTTTATGTAGATGAGTTTGTAAATGATGAATAAAAGATGAATAATTTTAGTCTTGTTTCTCTGTTTGTTTGTTTTTTTTTTTTTCTACCTGTTTAATTGTGGCTTGGTCCACTCAAATGCAGGCTTGTTGCCACTTGGTTATATAAGCACTGAGCTCTTGGAAGCTCAGGGAGGGTTGTCAGAGTGAAAATACTGAATAAAAGACAACAGAGAAATCTGGAACCATTGGCTGAAGCAGTTTTTTTTTTGTTTACCTTACTGATCCTCAGTCAGTGACGGGGCCCTAAGCAACTGCAGTCTCTGCTTACCGATATTTACACCATTGAAAGATACTAACGTTTCAATAAACACAATAGATTTTTTGAACACAATTTGATCATGTGATTATGTACAATAGCTTATGTATCTTGAGGTTTAGAAAAATATGATTAATGTTAGGATGTTGGCCACATTATGCCTTATTTATATTCTGGTAAATTCACTTGATTAATAGCTTCCATTGTCCAAATTTTGTTATCTTATAAGACCTTTACATGAAAAAATGATATGACCTGGAAAAAAATACTCATAGCATGATGTCAAATTCAGTATGGGCACATGATACAGCCACTGTTTACTGGATTCTCTATGACATAGTAGATACATTCAACAAATCTGAAAAAAAGAGAGTTGGACATGTTTATGGCTGAGGAAAAAAGACCAATTTCAGATGTTGGTTTACTGAGAGGTTCTGGTCTAATGTGTTAATACATTAGCTTGCTGTATTACATCTGCATTTAAACAAACAGCAATTTGTTCTTTTTACAATACTAACGTAAGCAAGGCATTCTGTAAAGTGCTTTGAGATGACATGTGTTTTCAATTGGCGTTATATAAATAAAGTGGATAGAACTGAGTAGATCCATGGGTCATCGGGACTGCTAAATTAATCAGAGTTTTTTTGGGTCAACAGTGAAGACTGGTCTATAAAACATTCAGTTAGTGTTTATAGTGAAAATTAAGGACATGTATAATCTCAGGGCACTTTAGAGAGACAATTCAGAGAAGTTATATGGAGGCCAATAGTAGATTCTCTTTAGGACAAAAATCAAGACACTCAAATGATTCTCTTAAAATTCCTGCCAGATTTTCACGCTTTTCACAAGGAAACCGCATCCATTTTGCTTATATTCTATGTCCATACATGACATGCCAACTCTGTAAAACTGTAACTAGAGCGTGTAA
>NW_015152289.1:36971-50441 GCF_000732505.1 Cyprinodon variegatus
ACCAAATATAATATACAGGTGGATATTACTATAAAAAGGGTTTTTACAGTTATGTATAATAGCATATATACAGATGGATTTTACTATAAAATTAATAAATAAAGTTTAGACAGAAGCTATCTAAATTAAAGTGCAGTGAAAGGTAATTGCATATTACAATTAAAGTACGTCATTGCAAATGTATATGTAAACAATTGGTGCTGTGAATAAACAGTCAGTAGTGCAAATCAATATTCAGGCAAGGTGAGTAGTGCAAGATGCATATAAAGAGTTGTTACAATAGTAACAGTCAGGAGTGCAGCTAAACATTACAGTCTTGTAAAGAAAAACAGAATAGCAAAATGGTGGTTGGTGTGAGGAAGGATAGTAGGGTCTATCAGGGAGGGTTAGAGTTCAGTAAGCAGACAGCTATGGGGAAAATTGTAAGTTTACATTCGACAAATATTAAACATTTATATAGTATATAATATAGTATGGGAAAATTTGCTGCAATATGATTTACAAAAGTGAGTAAAGTTATTATTTTTTTACTTTACATTTTACTTTACATTTTAATTCATATAATGTCTTGCGCGCATCCTCCATGCAATATACAGGAAGCAGAGGAAGCGGAAGGTGGCGCTGCTGAGCGTTTGTTATGCTTTAGGATTGTTGATTAAATAGCAAAGAAGAATGTGCTACAGTGGATCAGACTTCTCGGCTGGCAGATTTTAAGTGTCCAACCGTCTCTCTGTTCCCTTTCTTTTTAAGCGACTCAGTTTTATGTTACACAGTTCTGACAGCGACCTCAGATTCTTTGATTATCTTTGAAACTTCGATCAGAAATGGCAGAAAACAGCGGTGAGTTTCTCCATTTGTGTCGGTTAGCTATGCTAGCTGTATCTCAATAAACGGATGACGTAAATAACAATAATTTGCCAAGGTTGCTTCAGCGAGTAATTATGTTACTTTCAGCCTGTTTCATTATACACATCTAATAAACCTTTTGGGTGAATTATGTAGTAACATATGTTGACGAAGATAAAATGGGCTTCCGATTGTAGATTCTGTGTAGGAAAACTGCTTAAGTGCAATTCCACCTAGTTTATCACTGCCTTGAGATCTTTAATCTACTAAAGTTTTTAAAGCTAATAGATTTAAAACTCTTTAGACTTGGACCACATTAAAGGACAATCTTCCAAACCTAGCTTGTGATTTGTTAAACATTGATTTGCGGTCAAATATATTTCCAACTGAACATGTTTTAAGACTTTTGACAGAGGGAATATAAAAATATGACTACAGTAAAGTTGGCATTAATCTGGATGCTGAAAATCCGCATCGGAATAAGCGCCGCATTCCTCCAGTTTGAATCCGGGCAGTTGCTCTCTGCCTCTTCCCTCCTCCTACCTACGGTGGCCCGCTTAGGGACAGTCTAGAAAACTCAAAGCATTAATAACCTTCATGTCCATTGTCCTGTAACACAAAAGTGATAGCGGATCTTATCACTGCTAAATAGACGAGATACACTCATTGGGAGTTATTTTTAAAGATATTGATTTCTAACATGTTTTAATAACTTTGGGGTCTTTCAAGCAACTGACACAAAACTGATGTCAAATCATTTCACCAAATATTACAAATGTTATCTAAGAGATCTTCAGTTTTATTTTTTTCCAATATATAACAATTGTATGGTAGCATTATATCATATATTTTGGATTGTGCACTTTTCTCTCACTATTTTCAGCTACAGGGAGAGTGGTGGTGTTCTGTCAGATGAGCATACCCTGTCAGATGAGCATACCCATAGTCAATACCTGTTTATCCCTTTAGTTTTGTATGAAGAATAGACCTAAATGGACTTGTATCCCTTTAGACATGTACAAACAATTTAATTACCTACTTTTTGCTGTTTTTTTGGAAGCTCATGGCGATCTGACCTTAAATTGCTTTTTTTGTACATGACTGACGTCTTGCGCATGCGTGTTGACTATAGGTATGCTGGTCTGATGAGGTATGTTCATTTGACAGAACAGTGGATAAGTGGTTAGGGCATAAGGCTTTGAATCATCAGGTTGTGAGTTCAAGCCCCACTCCCAAAGACTGTCACTCTGGGTTTCTGAGCAAAGACCCTTAACCCCACACTGTTCCCTGGGCGCCACACAATGGCAGCCCACTGATCCCCAAGGGGATGGGTTAAATGCAGAGGTTCTCCAATGTGAGATCAATAAAGTTCAATTATTTTCTTTGCGTTTTCGGATTCTGTGCAGTTAAAGTTTTCAGAGCAAGGCACGCTATCAAAGCTATCAAAGTCATCATAATGGATCTGTTAATCAGATAGAAAACATGTTTATAATGTAATGTTCCTTTTCTGCTACACACTAGGGTGTTAACTTGTTTGTATTTACCTTTAGCATAATCCAGAATCTTTAAAAAGCATTAAAACAAGTTAAAAAGTGTATTCCTCATGTGTCCGGTCTGGTTGAATGATTTGAAATGAGCTATTTTTTGGCTGGTCAAATTATGCTTAAGATTATAAAAGTTAATTTGTTGTGAGTACAAAATGGCATAATTAAAATAAAAGTATTTTAAAGCGTTTTTAGATCATTTTATGGTTGTGAAGCATCATCAGGGAGGAGCTACTTAAAGTCAGACTGCCTACATCTGTTCCCAGGATAAATCCATGGAGCACATTGAAGATTCAACATCACTGCAATGAAAAGAGGCTCCAATTAAACTAAAATTAATTATTTTTTATTTAAAAGTTGCATGTTTTCCTATCTAATATAGATTTTAAAAAAAAGGTCCATGGTTTGGGTTTAACTCCCCCTTACTTCTCTGTTGCTGTTTGTGATGCTCCTCATTTTCTTTTCAACATGTTTTAAAACTGGTGAAGAAAGCTGGTCTGATTCCCACTGAAGTATGCACTCTAATTTGCTGGAATTTAGCGTTCTGCACATTTATGTTTTCTCCTTTTTTTAATCATCAGATATAAACGAGACAAAGCTGAATAGCTCGTCCCCAAGTGGGATGACCGACCAAGAGAAGGAAATGGCAGCAAGTGCTTATGAAGCTTTTTTGGTAAATATTCTCTTTTCTTGTTTCTTTTTTGATTTCCATTTATATAAGATATGTAAAGCTGCAAACATTAACGGGATAAAAATGCATCAGCTACAGATATTGATAACATAAGTTTGTGAGAAGGGAAAGTTGTTTTGAACACAGTGATAATGGTGATGATGGTGACAGCAGAGCAAAATAACCATCTGTAGTTTTATGAACAAAGTTTCTGAATTTTTACCCAGATATGCATAATTTCAGGAGATCTGAACAACCCCCATACACACTCATCAATACTGAGCCCCTTTTTTTCTCCATAAAGTAGAAGCTTTAGTTTCCCCAAACAGAAAATGGAAACAGGAAAATTCTTTGAATGGATCTGCGCCTGTATGAAATCCAAACGGCTGTCCATATTCACAGGAGTCCAGCGTCTCTCACCTTATAAGTAACAAAAAAATAATCTGTGTTCCTGTAAACATGCATCTAGGTTTTGAAGTATCCATCGAACTGTTGTTGCCATAGAACGCGGCGTTCCAAAGAAGCGGCTGTGACAGCGACTATATTTCAAACTTTTAGTCTCAGAGTGGGAAAATCTTAAACTGTGCTTTGTTTCGTTTGGACAAGACAACGGGCCCCTAAAGCCCCTACGATTTAGACCCGCATAGGCCTAATGTATGAAAAATCTGGCAAAAACTCTGGTATACGCTGGATAAGCTATGGGTACGTTTTGTATAAGTTATGAAAATTGCTCAAAATGTCTTGCCAGCGTATGCAGTACCTGGGCCATAAATTACAGGCATGTTATCTGATGGTTGACATATGTTAAGTGTAAGTTACTCATAAGTCATAGCTTCCAGCTTATCCTAAACCTATGAGTAGCTTCTCCTCCAGACTGCATCTCCATCATAGGGTGAGCGAGAAGGTGAGTGTGATGAATCCACCCTGTGTTCACTCCTACGGCCGCGACCAACAAGTTTCCTAGCAGATATGACGCTGAATCTGCTGCAACTGCAAACCTTTCTTTCTTTTTCTTTCTTTCTTTTTTTGGGTGGGTGGTAAACAGCAGCCAGGTTAATACTGCGATCAAAGCCATCTTTTTATGCAGACTGTGTGCCCGAGGGGAGCAGCTTTAACTGAGCTGCTTTAGCTTTGTAATGCTCATAAAATGATGCACAAGTTAGGCTGTCGTTGAACATAAGAGCTGGACTCATTGTGAATACTCTATGTATACGACCATAAGTTCAGCGTTTTAGGAGATTCTGGGACATCAGGCATACACTGGACAAATCAGCAAGGTGTGACAGGGCCCCAGGGGGCTTTTCCTGGAACTGCCTCGAACTCAACGCTATTTCTGACATTTGAATTGAAAAAGCTTCCTGGATGGGAAGTTGAAAAACTACCTACTGTGAGAAACTTTGAATCTGACTCTGATCTGGTTGACTTGTCTCTGTCAAGTGTGTGAATTGGCCCTATATAAATTAGGGCTGGGTAATTCATTGCATTTGCAATAAAATCTAAATTTTGAAATCATAGAGACACTGATTTTTAATCATATTTTTATCGGCACTAAATTTCTCCCTCCAGCCCTTTGTGGCTTTCTCCACATTGAAAGGTAGAGAGTTGCAGCTGGCACGTAGATCTATGATTGGAAGTAGAAGTAAACATTTGCTCACTCAATAGTTACAGTAATGTCCTGATACTGGACTCTGGGAAAACAAGCTTTGTAAAACTGAAAGGCTGAAGGTGAAACATCTGTAAGATTGGGGTCAGTGCAAAGAAAAATGGAAATTAAATTGCAATTTTGGTTAAAAATAAATCACAATTTAGAATTTTGGCAAAATCTTTCGGCCTTAATACACTACTCAAAAAAATTAAAGGAACACTTTGTAATCAGAGTATAACATAAGTTAATTAAACTTCTAGGATATTGATTTGGTCAGCTCAGTAGCAGAGGGGGTTGTTAATCAGTTTCAGCTGCTTTGGTGTTAAATAAATTAACAACAGGTGCACTAGAGGGGCATCAACAAGACGACCATCATAACAGGAATGGTTTTACAGGTGGAGGCCACTGACATTTTTTCCCCTCCTCATCTTTTCTGACTCTTTTTCAACAGTTTTGCATTTGGCTAGGGTCACTGTCACTACTGTTAGCATGAGGCGCTACCTGGACCCTACAGAGGTTGCACAGGCAGTCCAACTCCTCCAGGACTGTACATCAATGCGTGCCTTTGCCAGAAGGTTTGCTGTGTCTCCCAGCACAATCTCAGGAGCATGGAGGAGATTCCAGGAGGCAGGCAGTTACTCCAGGAGAGCTGGACAGGGCCGTAGAAGGTCTACAACCCATCAGCAGGACCGCTATCTGCTCCTTTGTTTGAGGAGGATCAGGAGGAGCACTGCCAACAAAATGACCTCCAGAAGGCCACTGGTGTGAATGTCTCTGACCAAACAATAAGAAACAGACCTCACAAGGGTGGCCTGAGGGACGATGTCCTCTAGTTGGCCCTGTGCTCATAGCCGGGCACCGAGGAGCTCGATTGGCATTTGCCACAAAACACCGAAATTGGCCAGTCCACCACTGGCGCCCTGTGCTTTTCACAGATGAGAGCAGGTTCACCCTGAACACATGTGACAGACGTGAAAGGGTCTGGAGAAGCTGTGGAGAACGTTATGCTGCCTGTAACATCGTTCAGCATGACCGGTTTGGTGGTGGGTCAGTGATGGTCTGGGGAGGCATTTCCATGGAGGGACGCACAGACCTATACAGGCAAGACAACGGCACACTGACTGCCATTAGGTATCGGGATGAAATCCTTGCACCCATTGTCAGTCCTCCTGGTGTACGACAATGCCCGGCCTCATGTGGCGACAGTATGCAGGCAGTTCCTGGAGGATGAAGGAACTGATACCATTGATTTTCATTTCCATCAAATGATGTGGCATCCTTTCTTCCTAACATCACCCAGTCCATATCAGTAGAAATAAACAGCATGTTTTTTTCCCCATTGAGATCTGATGTGTTTTCAAAGTGTTCCTTTAATTTTTTTCAAGCAGTGTATAAATGAACTAAACTGAAATTTGACGGGCCACTTTTTGGAGGTCTTGTAGTTTTGGATAGCTGTGTCCTTAGATCTGCACAGCTCCACTTCAGTAGTTTTTGTCTCTGCAGGTTTGCCAAAAAATAATTCATTCATATTTTTTGGGGTGGGGGGGTATTAGTATTTTTCTCTGCGCCAACCAAATGTTCTGCATCTCCAATGTTTGATTGTTTTCATGGCCTTTAATGTTGTTTTCCAGAGTCCGTTATCATGGGACTTTATTGTTGCATGGAAAATGTTTCCTTCTTGCTGGCATGCATGGATCTGCATTCTATCTGCTGCGGCTCCTCTTCTGTGTGGCAGCAAATCCACTTTCAGCTAATTATACCCATCTAAAATGGCTGGAGTGAGAAATCATCTGTCCCACTTGTTTTAAATGGAACAAAACCAAAAATAAAGCGTGTTTCCATTCTGGAAATTGCTAGTTTTTTTTAAAGAAGTTGTGATTATTTTGCGATGCAATTAATTGTCCAGCCCTCCTCCTCGGTATAACACGATGAACTGTGCCTTTTCCAAAAGAGTTCACTTATGATCAGATTCATTACTTCCCCTCCACTATGTGAAGAAATGATGTGAGATTCTCCGGTTTGCTACTCTTAGGCTGGGAAGTATGAAGAGTCTCTCAAACACCTTGAAGCGCTGCAGGAGCTCAACAAAGAAGACTACAAAATCGCCATGAATAAAGCTGTGGCCGAGTTTTTTAAAAGTGGTCAAACTACGACGGGCACATTGAAGCAGACTCTCATGGCTATGAAGAATCGGGTAAAAGCACACTTTCATTTGTTTCCTTCTGCACGTATGTCTTAGTTCATGACAATGACCTGAAATGTGTTTTTCAGGTTCACACAACGGCAGACGATGTGGACGGGCTGGATGACGTGGAGAATAGTTTGCTGTACTATAATCAGGCCATCATCCACTACCACATGAGGCAGTACTCAGAGGCCATCTCTATAGGAGAGAAGCTCTATCAGTTTATCGAACCATTTGGTACGTTTTGCTGCTTTGTGACATCTGCCACTTGTTTTAGGCATTTTTACTACTTTTAGAAAAGAATTGGAAAAATGATGATCCTCACCACTTGTAAACTGGCCGCTGCAGACGGGCTAACGTTGGCCCCGGCCGCCGCAGACGGGCTAACGGTAGCCTCTGAGGTCAGCTGGTTGCCACTGTCCTCTCAACATTGGAACTTTAAAAAAAAAATAAAAAATAATGCACTAAATCAGTAAATGGACCATATAGTGAAGGTATAATTTTCCTCCTCAAATGATCTTTAAATGTACTTTTATAGCCGAAAACAATGGCTGAAAAAGAGAACTTTAACTTAATACTCTGAGCTCTGTGATCGCTCATCTGGAAGCTGCTGCTGCTGCCGCAGTGCATGATGGGACAGCTGTCAGTCTCAAGAACAGACAAGTCAGCTCTGATGCATGCTGGGTAAATAGGGAGGGGCGAAAACAACATCCGGGGACTTTATCAGTTCTCGGTCTTCTGTTATTATGAATTGGAACAATACTAGGGCTGAGGCTGATGACGTTTCATGAGTACACGAGCACATGAGAACAAACAAGTACACATATTGAGAAACGGCCCCAGAAATATTTCTCTGCTCTCCGCCGTGTAGAAAAAATTTACCTCAGCTTTTCAACTCTGGTATCCCAGATTTCCAGACTGTTTGTGTGCGATTTCATGTCACCTTTTGGTGTTTACCATGATTACTATGCTCCATGAAAGGAGCACTAATTACTCCATTTTTTCTAGAAGAGAAATTTGCCCAGTCGGTGTGCTTTCTGTTGGTGGACCTCTACCTGCTGACGTTTCAGCCAGAGAAGGCGCTTCATCTCCTGGCCGTCCTGGACAAGATCTCTGTACAGGGAAGCAACAAGAATGGCAAAGGAGAGGTAGCTCACTAATTACCTGTGCATTTCACCAGTTAAGATCTGAACACACCAGTTGCATACAGTTTTTCCATCTCTGATCAGTTTTTTTTTCTTCAATGTCACTCTGACTGCGTATAGAGAGGCTCCAACTAGGCAGGGTGATTTTTTTTTTTCACTTTTGTCTCTGTGCGATATTATAATTAAAACAATTTCCCACTTTTGACTTGGACACTAGTGATGGTTAATGAGGCATAATGGTCCCGAACTGTATGATGCTGCGTTGATACTGTCTCACAAAATACTGACACCTGCTGGACATTTAAAGACACTACAGGCAGCTTATTGGACAGACTGAACTGAATTGATTTGATGAACTAGAACAATGATATAATTTAAGGTTTTGTAGGTTATATTGTATTATTTCATATCTATGTTTACATAAAAAATATCTTTGATGTTTTTAGATGCAGCCAATAAATAATGTGTTCATATATCATAATGTGAAAATTTAGGGGCAAATGTGAATGAGGATGCTGCTAAACTAGGATTTTATATCATACGTTTTAAAAGAGTAGGGACAGTAAAAATAGTAAATTAGCTAAGAGTCAATTTGAGATTAACTTTAATTCAGATAAGTTGAGTGATAACTGAGAAGAAAAGAATGACACAACAAGAAGATTAAAATAAAAACGCAAACGGCTGAAATGTTCCTATTCCTTTTAGGCTGCTCCAAAACTCTTGATAATTTTGATGATAAATGGGAAAAGAGGAGATTTTCTTTTTTTTAGCAGATGCATGATGATGACAGATACGATTTTAAACACAGTTTAGTGATTCAGTCAGTTAGAAACAACTCCTATATCGATCACATGACTTTCTTAAACTGACACGCATATAACACGCTACAGTGTTTTACTCTATGGGCTCCACGCATGTGTGGACCCATCCCTATTCCACAGATTATGAAGAGTTTTTAAAAAATAAATTTAAAAACACCACCGGTGCAGCTATAAAGCAAGCCCCATATAAAGTCTGTGCAGCATCTCAAACCAGATCAGATAGAGAATGTTCATCTATTAAAAACATAATTATATCTACGTCTAAAGAAAAGAAAAACACTTGTATAAATACAGTGAGACGTTTCTCTGCTGACTGAGGCAGAGAGGTGATTCTCAGAGAGAGAGCCGGGAAGTTTATCCAAGTTTTTCATTTTTTTTTCATAAATAGGTGAGAGAGATAAGCTGCACTTATCTGCTCCGTTTTCCCCTCGTTCTTTATTAATTTCTTATTTCTGAGCCTCAATGAGGATCAATACTTTATCTATTTTCCATCCTCTTGAATTTCTATCATGGGTAAAGTATTCAATCTTAATAATTTTTTGCTTACTATTAATGCTCTATGTAACTCTGAAACTGACTCTTTTCTCCGGGCGATTAAAGATTTTATTTAGTATTTTCCCCCAAAACGGATGTGTTTTACTCTGTAACTCTCTCTTCCAGTCAGACCAATGAAATTGCCTCTGAATTTCTGCATAGTCTGACTTTATAGACCTGGAGTGTATCTCAGTTGGAGCTCGGTGCCCCCTTAGGTAAAATCGTGTTGGGTGTGATCATCCCCATTGACTTTCAATGAGCGCTAAATGCCACAACATCGTCAACACTATTTTCTGTCCATTCCGATGCAAATGTTGGATTTGATATGTTCTGGCCTTAATTTGATTTGATAAGGGCTACAAAACACGATGTGAAATATTCAGCTCACATCTTCCTGATTATTTCAAACCACCGGTTTGGAATAAAATATTTGTATGGAAATAAGGTTTGGCAATATGCCAGTAAATTAACATCTATGATGAAGGATTAGGGCCAGAATAAAGAAATTTGTTTTTGACAGGTTTTAATACAAGAACAAAGTTCATATTATTTAGTTCCAAGTCCTGCATGTCATCCCCTGCTTTGAAAGGAGGACTTTTGAGAAGTCTGTGAAGTTATATTTTCAGGCCTTTCTTTACAAATAAGAAAACCTTTCAGCCCATCAGCATCAAATGATTAAGCTATGATGTTAAACAATCAGAGCTCGGATGATGTTTGGTAGTTTGTGCTGAAAGGACTAATAATTTAATGGCTTTGTTCTATTGTGACTGATTTGAGAAAACTATGAGTTTATTCTGCTATTATTTGTGTCTCTGCTTCTGTCTCCTTGAACCCCAGTCGGCCTCAGTCACACTGAGCCTGGTTCTGCTGGAGGTTTCTTCCTGTTAAAAGGGAGTTTTTCCTCTCCACTGTCGCTACAAGCATGCTTAGTGTGAGTGATTGCCTTTGAGTCAGTGAGTCGATGCAATCAACTGGTTTTCCTTAGATAGAAAACTTTGTATCAATCCGACTGGATGATCTGGTGAACTGGAAAGTGCCTTGAGATAATGTGTTGTGAAATGGCGCTATAGAAATAAATTGAATTGAATTGAAATAATAATATTATGGGAATGAAGTACAAATTAATTTTTATTTTATTTATATATATTGTTTTAGTCTGGCCCTAATACTCTATGCTAACTATCAAATATGGCAGTAGGTAGGTGACCTTAGTTACATCATTTCCATGTGGAGAATGTTTTAGATGCATGTATTGTTGTCACCATAGCAACATTTCAAACTATCGATAAATAACCTGGGAAATATTCAATACTTCAATAATTTCAGCTTCATGTTTTTAAAATGATCCTCATGGAATGAAGGAGAAAAAAGGGAGATTTCTTTTAAGGTGCAGGATTGCTGAACTTTAACTGGAATGAATATTGTTAACTTTTGATTGTTTTTTTTTTTATTTCTAGAGCAACACCTCAACCAAAGAAGGATCAAACCAGAAAGCAGAGTTTGCAGCAATGATGGAAGCAGCTAAATCTAAAATCCACCAGGTAGGATGTAACCAAAGGGACTCGTTGATTCTCTGTAAAGTTGGGAATTGGCACTTTGAATTTCAGCCCTGATCTTTGTAATAGAAGCTGTTTAATTTCCCTTTGGGATTAATAAAGATTTTTGAATTGAATTGTTGAGGTTTCTTGTAGATTCACTGGCCTCCTTGTGTCTTTCCAGTACAAAGTGAGAGCCTACATTCAGATGAAGTCATCCAAGGCCTGTAAAAGAGAGATCAAGTCGGTGATGAACACAGCGGGAAATGTGAGTATCTGTTGGTTCTGAAACAGATTCAAGTCGTACAGAAAGTTAGATCAAAACAGAGGCATAAAATATAATAGATTATTATTACATTTCTTCAAATTCTACTAAATGTTTGCTCATTTCTGACAGTACCCTGCAAAAAAAAAATGAAATTTATATAATTTTTATTAAAATAAATGCTCTTTTTCTTGAATTGAGGAGGAACATGAGACACTTTCCCAATGGACTAAGATGATTTATAAATAAAATAAGAAAATACAATTGTATTGTCTTCTTTCAAGTCCATTTTATCTAATTATCTTATTTTAGGAGTGAAATTACTCCTTGCATTGGCAAATCAGGGTAAATGCTCTTAATTTAAGAAATTTTTACTTATTTCTAGATGCTTTTTGCTGTGTAGCAGTCATATAGCTGATCATATTGTTTAAAATAAAGTTGTATCTTTTTTCAGTCTGCACCCTCGCTCTTCCTCAAGAGCAACTTTGAGTATCTAAGAGGGAACTACCGGAAAGCAGTGAAGTTGCTGAACAGCTCAAACATCGCTGAGCATCCCGGCCCCTTTAAAACAGGTGATGACATCCCTATACACCCCAGTTTATCTTTGATTTGAAAGTAAACTTGAGCTGGAAAGAACTATAGACCATTTATTCTTGTTATTTGGAAAATGTCTTATATTCAGAGGCATCAAGTAACCAAGTACAAATATGTCGTTACCTTAAGTAGAACATTTGGCTATCTATACTTTACTACAGTATTTTTTACACAACTTTTTACTTCTACTCCTGACATTCTAAAAGTAGACACTTTAGTTTTCTTTCAATTTCATTATGACCCGTTGGTATTTAAAAAACAACAAAAAACATCAAAATAATTGGTTTCATCCAGACAATTCACTTCTTTGTGGTTGGACTCGGTGCTGCCCCAACTCAGCGCATACCAAAATCGTTTTTTTAAGATGATGCAAAGTTAAATTTGATGCTGTTACCATTAGTTTTAAAACCCCCAAAAAAATGAAGTCTAAGAAAGTTATCATGCAGAATTGTAGAAAATGTTCCTTTAAGCCTGGCATACATGATGTGATTTTTTTTCAGTTGTTGCATGCAGCTGCTGCTCACACTGTACGACCATCCGCAGGCTTCAGTTGTACATTGTGAGCTCACAGCTCATGATTTATGTTCGGCCCGACGCTCTGATGAGATCTACCTGCTCAGACTGTACGACTAAAAACCACGTCGGACTCAGCTCCGCAGTGAGATGGAGCTGCTCTGACTCCTCTGTCCAGAAGTCAAACCAGTAGAGGAGGAATATGAAGCTCACTAGAGTGAAACGCGCTGCCTTGGCTATTAGTGCACTTTTGTGCTGAAAGCCCTAAAAAGAAAAGGCGACAATATATTAGGAAAAAAGACATGGCTGAGCAAATGTTGCTACTACGGTCTGTCAATTTTACAGAAAAGAACTCCATTTCACTCATTGCAACCCCGCCATGCTGCTGGGTTTACATCTGAGAGGAAGAAGAAAAAGAAGAATCCTTCTTTGCGCCCTGAGCGATTTGCCCAAAAATTAAACAAGTTTGATTTTCTCCCGACCTCACGATTCCTAATCGGGAGGTGGTAGTGAGAGGCTGATCGCCGCTCGTAACCTCCTGTACGCGACACAGCGCACGATCGGGCTGAAAGCCGGCCCGATCGAAAGATTCTCGCATGATTGGAAAATTGCCCCGAAAATCGCACAGTTTACGTCGGGCTTTAATAGGGTAGAGCAGTAAAGCTTTTTTCTGCATTACTTTTACACTTTAAGTAGCTTTAAAATGTGTAGGTTTACACTTTTACTTGAGTAAAGAGCTGAAGCTGATACTTCAACAAAAAAAAACTTCTACAGAAAGGTTTTTTTTATAAAGGTATGAATTATATTTCTACTTTAGTAATAGACATGAATACTTTTGACACCTCTGCTTTTAGTAAAAAAATAAATCCAAAAATCCTGTACAGCGTCTTTCAGGTTTTATAAATCAACAAAGACTTTAGATACTCATTGAGTGATTCAGACATTACACTTTCTGTTACTTTGCCATTAGTTTCTCCTTCTTTAACTAAATGCACAATAAAGTGAAACTGTTCTAAACACATTTAGACTGGTGATGTTAAATGATTCACCTCTAAACATCTGGGAAGTGTTTGGATTATTGGAAGTAGTGATGGGTTCATTAGGTGCCATGAAGCATTTCAACACATTAAAGCTACAGTGTGTAATAATTACAGGGATATACAGTCAGAAATG